>NW_027466945.1:422500-547500 GCF_046128005.1 Genypterus blacodes | reverse complement strand
TCCTGTGAGATCAAGCCTGGTTAGGTTAGGAACATATTGCAGTAAATCTGAAGGAAGGCTATGCAGGTTGTTGTGGTAAAGCTGGAGTTTGGTTAAATGGGGAACAACACTCAGTTGACTGGACGTAATCAGGCTGAGGTTGGTGGACTGGATGGAAAGTTCTATGATGTTGGCAGGTAAACCTTCCTTGGGGAACTCTGTGAGGGAACTCTGGTTGCATACCACCTCAGAATAGGAGCAGGAACACAGAATCGGGCACGAGCTGGTGCTTCTCCTCTGATATCGACATTCAGTGAGCACAAAGAAAGCCAAGGGCAGCCACAGGTTGATCCTCATTCTTAGGCAGAGAAAACAAAGACACTGTAAGAGAAAAATCACTATACGGCATCAAAACATTTGATCATCGAGTACAAATGAGTTTAAAATGCATCATCTTACCTGAAATGCTGAACAGATGTCCCTCTGTTTTTGAGTGTGGACTGAGTGTTGACTTTTATATAACACTGCCCTGTCACTATCAGTAATGAGTGGAGAGACAATGTTGTAAGAGATCAACAAAACAAAGCAAATAAACCAGAACTGAATCAATGAGTGACAGCAAGACTGAGTGAGCAAGTTCAACACTCACATCGATTTTTTCTTTTCCTGTTTTCTAACCGTGTCCAATTTTGTTTTATGTTTTTATTATGTTTTTATGTTTTAAACGTAATTTATCTACTTATATTGCTTTCACTCTCTTTAAAGGTTATACTACAATGTGCCGGTTGTGTTCTTGTGTTTGGATTTAATAAATAAAGCTAAGTCAGAAGCATTGTATGGGAAATTATAGGTTTATTTTAAAGATAAATCATTTAAAATCTCTAACATCAATACAAGAAATATGCAAATAAAACAAGAATTAAAATATTCATTAAATTACAGCTTTTGATGTACAATATGCTGATAATAATAATAATAATAATCTATGATAAATTCTTTACCTTCCATAGTTTCCATAGTTTCCTTGTTTGATTTAATTTGACATGATATTGAGTTCAGATCAGCGGCGGTAAAATAAGAAGCAGCTCATCAACATGCTGATTTGTTTTGGCTTTTACAACGACAGCTTTAGATGTACAATATGCTGAAAATAAAGAATATGAAATCATCTGACAGCACATTTCATCTTTAGTGTGTCAGGAAAGACTAAACATTTTTAATCATAATATTGCGTAACTCTAATCAAAGGGAATGAAGGGAATCAATAACTGATTGATGGATTGATGCAGCACCGATGTGCACACTGAGCAGCATATCTGCAACATATGGAGTCAACCTCAAATTCTGACTGGGACATTTTGCAACACAAACAGACAGCAATCAATTCCAGTAACAAAATCATTTTGAACAAAATATAATTTACTGTTGTTTCGAAGCTAAAACTTATCAGCCGAACTACCCCCTCGTATGAGTTTCACCACTGCTCTCTTGCAAAATCCTGGGTCATTGGGGCACAGATCTCCCCGTTATAATCATTGATGTTTGAGCAAACAAGAACCAGTCATTATACAATCACTCGTCAAGGACAGACAGTTGCAACAGGTCGTATGAGTCTAAACTGCAGGAGGAAGTATAGTCGATCTAGAAACCCAGTCTTGTTGGTTTGTTGAATAAGTTATGTGTTTCTTCACATAAAATCTTCTGACTCTGGTGGATATTGTCAAAGTGTGTATTTCATCTTAAATATTTGGAGCTGAAATGCATTAATATTTCATTGTTTGCCATTGACTGGAAAGTCATGCCATTGAATTATTTGGTACTTTGCAGAGAGAGAGAGAGAGAGAGAGAGAGAGAGAGAGAGTTGTGGAAGTTTGAAGTTAAACAAAGACACTTGATACTAAATAATAATCTATGATAAATTCTTTACCTTCCATAGTTTCCATAGTTTCCTTGTTTGATTTAATTTGACATGATATTGAGTTCAGATCAGCGGCGGTAAAATAAGAAGCAGCTCATCAACATGCTGATTTGTTTTCGGTTTTACAATGACAGCTTTATGATTTGGCTTGTCGTGTTTGGCAAAATGCTGTTTTAGAAGCCCTGTTTATTGTTTTGAGAGCAGGTGTGAAGGGCCCAATCAAATATGGATCACATGACTCAAGTCTGAGAGGTCGAGTACAGTATCTTGGGGGTGCGGAGGGGGGTCTTGTTCACAAGTGAGTGCAGGGGGATGAGATCAGTGTGATGTGGATGCTGTATTACACTGGAGCACGAGCTGGACCTGCAGGCAAAGATCTCTATTTACCAGCCAATCAGTTATAGTTTTCTCAATGCAGCTGATTTGTTTTGGCTTTTACAACGACAGCTTTAGATGTACAATATGCTGAAAATAAAGAATATGAAATCATCTGACAGCACATTTCATCTTTAGTGTGTCAGGAAAGACTAAACATTTTTAATCATAATATTGCGTAACTCTAATCAAAGGGAATGAAGGGAATCAATAACTGATTGATGGATTGAGTTAAGACTTAAGGTTGAGTTCACTCTCTGTCAGTGACATCACTGAGCGCCCCACCAGAGGCTGTGGTCCAGCACATGTGAGGCTCTCTGGCAGGTAGGCCTTCTCCTTATTCTTCTGCAGCCATCGCCACAGGTATTCCAGCTTCCCATCACACAGCCAGGGGTTTACGGAAAGGTCCAGTCCGTCCTCCTCCAGAGAAGTCAACTGATCAAGGAGACCTGGTGGGATGTGACTCAGCTGGTTGTCATCCAGACTCAGGTGTTTAAGCTGATCAAGCCCATCAAAAATGTTCTGAGGAAGCTTAATACGATTCCGAGACAGGAAGATGTATGTGAGGTTTTGGATTCTCTGGAATGCAGATGCATCCAGGGTGGTAAGCTTGTTGTCCTGCAGGTCAAGTCTCTCAAGTTCGGTCAATTGGTTTAGAGAATTTGCAGGGATCTTCTCCAGACGGTTGAGGGAAAGATCTAGATTTTCCAGATGGGGAAGTTTCTGAAGCAGAGCTGCAGGGATTGACTTTAACCGGTTTCCAGATAAGTCCAACCAGGTCAGGTTACTATTATCAGGAAACCATTCAGCATCAGCGTTTTCTATCAGGTTATTCTTCATGACCAAGACACTGAGCTTCATGTGGCTGAAGACATCTTTAGGCAGATGACTCAGTTTGTTTCCCGTGAGATCCAGAGTGGTGAGACGAGGTGTACCCCTGAGAAGGTGAGAGGAAAGATTCTGCAGGTTGTTGCCGTACAGGTGGAGCCCCTCCAGCAGGGGTACGGCGTTGAGCTGGTGCTCAGAGATGAAGGTGATGTTGGTGAACTGGATGGTCAGCATGGTGGTGCCCTTAGGGAGACCCTCAGAGGGGAACTCTGACAGGGTACCCTCACACACAACCTCACCTGTTCTAGGGTAGCATTTGCAAAGAGCTGGGCAAGACAAAGTGCCGGGGCAAAGAGATGACAACCACAGGAGAGCCAGGACACACCAGGGAATCATTGCTAAGAGGCGAGGAAAAGAGAAGAAAGAGAATTAAGGCAAACATACCAGATCATAGAGACAGCAATCAATTCCAGTAACAAAATAATTTCGAACAAAATATAACTTACTGTTGTTTCGAAGCAAAAACTTATCAGCCGAACTACCCCCTTGTATGAGATTCACCACTGCTCTCTTGCAAAATCCTGGGTCATTGGGGCAGAGATCTCCCCGTTATAATCATTGATGTTTGAGCAAACAAGAACCAGTCATTATACAATCACTTGTCAAAGACAGACAGTTGCAACAGGTCGTATGAGTCTAAACTGCATCCAAACCATGGCAGCCAGGGTTAACTGTAAAGAGAGAGAAAGGGAACATAATGTGAAATCCTTAGAAGCTCAAATCCAAACAGCAGGTATTCAAAGGCACACCCACGCCAAGTCCACACATCTTGAGCAAGAACCTGCCCGCTATCCACACAATGCAAGAAAAACAAAACAACAAAAGCCATAAGTGCAGACAGATTTAATGCTCATCTTGGTTTTTGCAAGAAGTCAATAAGTTCAAACACTCTTGTCAAATTCAAAAAAACACCAACCATGCATCCGGCCACATTAAAAGGGACATAAACCATCATCAACCAATCATTCAGGGGTCTGTTTTGTAAGTTTCACAATGCTTTAATGTGCAAAAATAAATACAAAATATCTATACTGATCCTGATCATGTCTCCCTTGATGCAGCACCGATGTGCACACTGAGCAGCATATCTGCAACATATGGAGTCAACCTCAAATTCTGACTGGGACATTTTGCAACACAAACTCCCTGCTATCTAAATGCTTATGTCCCCTTTAAGGTCCTAAGTGCTCACTTGAGTGTGTACTAAGGTTGTGCCATGCTGAGGTACAGTTACCCTCTGTCTCTTTCCCTCATTTCCTCAGAAGAATTAAGGCAAACATACCAGATCATAGAGAGAGCAATCAATTCCAGTAACAAAATCATTTTGAACAAAATAGAACTTACTGTTGTTTCGAAGCCAAAACTTATCAGCCGAACTACCCCCTTGTATGAGTTTCACCACTGCTCTCTTGCAAAATCCTGGGTCATTGGGGCACAGATCTCCCCGTTATAATCATTGATGTTTGAGCAAACAAGAACCAGTCATTATACAATCACTCGTCAAGGACAGACAGTTGCAACAGGTCGTATGAGTCTAAACTGCAGGAGGAAGTATAGTCGATCTAGAAACCCAGTCTTGTTGGTTTGTTGAATAAGTTATGTGTTTCTTCACATAAAATCTTCTGACTCTGGTGGATATTGTCGAAGTGTGTATTTTATTTTAAATATTTGGAGCTGAAATGCATTAATATTTCATTGTTTGCCATTGACTGGAAAGTTATGCCATTGAATTATTTGGTACTTTGCAGAGAGAGAGAGAGAGAGAGAGAGAGAGAGAGACAAGTTTGAGGGTTGTGGAAGTTTGAAGTTAAACAAAGACACTTGATACTAAATAATCATCTGTGATAAATTCTATACCTTCCATAGTTTCCCTGTATGATTTAATTTGACATGATATTGAGTTCAGATCAGCGGCAGTAAAATATAAAGCAGCTCATCAACATGCTGATTTGTTTTCGGTTTTACAATGACAGCTTTATGATTTGGCTTGTCGTGTTTGGAAAAATGCTGTTTTAGAAGCCCTGTTTATTGTTTTGAGAGCAGGTGTGAAGGGCCCAATCAAATATGGATCACATGACTCAAGTCAGAGAGGTCGAGTACAGTATCTTGGGGGTGCGGAGGGGGGTCTTGTTCACAAGTGAGTGCAGGGGGATGAGATCAGTGTGATGTGGATGCTGTATTACACTGGAGCACGAGCTGGACCTGCAGGCAAAGATCTCTATTTACCAGCCAATCAGTTATAGTTTTCTCAATGCAGCTGGTTCAGTAGCAGTTTAGATTGAACACAGTCGCAGAGCTGAGAGAGAATGGCGCAGGCCTAGAGCTGGAAATATGGCAGATGGGCAACATGATGAACCATTACATTATGTATGACCAGTGCCAGTTGGCTTTAGGCGGTTCTGAAAGATTTATTTCAAGTCAGGCCCACTCACTCCTTCTGCACTTGTGAGATACACAGACCTACTCTGGCTCAATCTCTTATATACAATGCAGTCAGATGTAACACCTCAGCAAATCCCTTCAGCATTCATGTGATAATACTGTTTACACAATATGTCTGTGATAAGTCCGTTTTGACAGCTTTCTTTATTTTGTGGCATAATTTTTTATGTTCCTACACACTGTCACTGTTCACTTTCTGATACACTCATTACATATCAAGTGTATCTTTAGAGAGATCTGAATGAAAATTGAAAAATAATAAATTCAGGAATTATTTAATTTTGGTATAAATTGTCAGAAATGCCCAGTAAACAAAGACATCATGATTATTTTAAATTGGATCATAAAAGAATCAGAATTTTGTATAATTTTAGAATTGTAGGTAGATTTATTTGAGATTGTGTTACTCAAGACTTCATTCTGTCTTAATTCTAGATTGTTTTAATTTGAATAAAAGAAACTAAATATTCTAAATACATTCAGAATTAAAAAACAAATGCATGCATTTTCTTTAACTAGAAAGAAAATATATGAACAACCAAATGTAATTGGCGGTCAAGGATTTCATGCAATCCCTCTCTGCTGCTTTTAATATATTAAATATTATATTTGTGGGAATATTACACATACTGAAGTATTTTATACCATGAATGAAACATAAATTGTTTCTTGACAGAGGATCAGAATTTATTTGAATTCATTAAGGCAGGAAAACACAAACACTGTTTCTGTTCACATTTCTCTTATATGTTGTAATTTTGTTTAAACAAGAAAATACAGATAACTTATGATTATTAAAATTGTAATCATACACTTGCAGGTTAAGCATATGTAATGCGTTGAGATATAGTTTGGATCCATAAAAATAGCACAATGACATACTGTGAGACACTTTCAGATGACTTGTTTTCTATATACAAATGTTCACACATGCCCTAACGCTTCACAAATCAAAGGAGTCACTGCATCAGACACAATACTGGTAAAATGTCCATGCATTCATCACGGTGGTTATACAATAATTTCCCCCTTAAATGCTGGAACGGTCACACTGTTAAACACACAGAAAATGATAATTGTGCTCATATTCCTCCTGTCATATCCTCCGGATATCAGCCAGTTGTCCATTTTCCAGTCTAGTTCCCTGAACAAATAACACAATGTAGGCACTGCATCCAAACCATGGCAGCCAGGGTTAACTGTAAAGACAGAGAAAGGGAACATAATGTGAAATCCTTAGAAGCTCAAATCCAAACAGCAGGTATTCAAAGGCACACCCACGCCAAGTCCACACATCTTAAGCAAGAACCTGCCCGCTATCCACACAATGCAAGAAAAACAAAACAACAAAAGCCATAAGTGCAGACAGATTTAATGCTCATCTTGGTTTTTGCGAGAAGTCAATGAGTTCACACACTCTTGTCAAATTCAAAAAAAAAAACAACCATGCATCTGGCCACATTAAAAGGGACATAAACCGTCATCAACCAATCATTTAGGGGTCTGTTTCACAATGCTTTAATGTGCAAAAATAAATACAAAATATCTATACTGATCCTGATCATGTCTCCCTTGATGCAGCACCGATGTGCACACTGAGCAGCATATCTGCAACATATGGAGTCAACCTCAAATTCTGACTGGGACATTTTCCAACACAAACTCCCAGCTATCTAAATGCTTATGTCCCCTTTAAGGTCCTAAGTGCTCACTTGAGTGTGTACTAAGGTTGTGCCATGCTGAGGTACAGTTACCCTCTGTCCTCTTTCTCTCACTTCCTCAGAAGAACATATCATCATTATCGACATCATCCAACGACCAACTCCAGTCTTTAAGGCCAAAGTCAAGCAATCTGAAACGGTAGAAGGTTCACCAACAGGTCAGCCTTCAGAAACAACAAACGGATGGGACAAATACATGCCACATTCACTAGGGGGCGGTAAAGAGTTGTGAGTAGCACGCAGTCGGCCGTCTCGTTGCAGGTTATGAAGCCTGCCGCGGGGGTTAACAGGCAGAGCTTGACGCGGCGGTGCAACGGACAGACAGGCAACACTGAGCTCTGCTACTTACAGTCTCCCAGCGTGAGAGACATTAGAATGGTGAGGGTCAGAGGTGAAGAGGTCAGAGGTCAGTGCAGGATGATACGGAGCATGGGGCCAGAGCTGGAGGTGGGGGGGGGGGGGGGGGGGGGGGGGAGAGAACCAGTTAGGATGTAGCAGAGCTGTGAGAGTGCAAACTACGACTGCCGAGTGTCTGACTGAGTCACAACGACGTGCAACAAGGACGAGTCACGTTTACTCTCTTACTGGACTTAGAAATGTGATGTTATGGCTACTTCACTTGAGTTGAGTCACTGATATTAAATAAATATACTGTATATTGTCCTCCAATTCTTTTATCTGATGTCTGTAGTTGCACATTGTCATTCAAACATGATGGAAACTCATATCTTTATATTCCGTTTCCATCCTTTCCATCCTGAAGTCCTTTCTTCTGTTGTGCTCTGTACGTTTCCACCTTAAATGAACCTTCTTTAAAAAGAGCGATTGAGTGCAGATTAGTACAAAAGTATCAGTGTCCTTAGTTTTCTTTCTCTTAAGGCTTCAACACACTACGATTTGCGGCTGTCGTAGGTAAAAATCAATGTAAGGGGGAGGAAATTTTAAAAGATTAAATTAAAAAAAAAAATTTAGCAACAGAAATCTCACAATTACACTTTTTTCATAATGTTGACTTGTCATGTAGTACATTTTCCTTGCATTACTGATACTTGGTACTAAATTCCTTGGTTTGAAAGCTTGGTAGCTTGTTACTGGCAGGAGCATAATGTGCGGCATACAGTGTTACGCTTACAGGACATCTCTTTAAAACAAGACATCCTGCAACAGCCACAGCTTCAGCTCAATGCTACTGCACCAGACAACACCAGAATAAAGCTAGAACAGAATATTAGGGAGTGTGATCTTATGAATGTGGAGATCAAACAAACAAAATCAGGAGAAAAGACCATGATGATAAACTGCTGTGTCCTTCAACTGGGTTTCTCCCCCTCACCTGTGCTTCCCGGTTGGCTGTTGCTGTCTGCTAGGTTGGTTCTTGATGGCTCCTCTGTGTGACAGGCGAGGGGAGGCCCTGGGTGACTGGCGTGGGGAGATGCGCGGCGAGGAGCGCGGCGCCGCTGCGTCAGGAGGGTGAGGCTGTGCGGCGGCAGGAGGGCTCACTGCGAGGTGCTTCCTGGGGATGCGTTTGATAAGTTGACCGACCCAGCGCTGCTGCTCCTCTTGAGTGTGAGCCAGTAAGATCAGCTCTTTGGCAGTGGAGATGTCATAATTCACTTGAAAAGAAAGCAAATTAAAAAAACTGAATTAAAATGTGCAATGGCCAGAAAATTTGGCTTTTTCCTGACTCCTGTCACTCATCACCACCTGGGATTCCCATATTGTGTTGGATAAGATGTGTCAGTAATCTTCCAATGTAACTTCTTAACCTGAGGAGCACTCACAGGGCTCATACCACCTCCAATGCAGGACAAACTGTTCTCCGGCTTGACTTTTTAGGCCAATATAAATCAAAACTATTACAATTCTAACCTTACAACCTTCATTTTCTGGGAAACAAGAGTGAAATGTTGAAAATGTGCAATTTGCAATGTTAAAGAAAGTGGAGAAAACATTCCTGTAGCCTGATCGTGATCGGAATCCAGATTCAGGTCAGCCTCAAATCTAATCAAGTCCTCCTTTACCCAAGTCCCACTTACAGTCCACACAAATGTTCATACAAATCTGTTATCTAAACCAAATGTTAGTAGGGAAAATAAGCACAATAAATGCTTGATTGTGCAAGTTGGGGCGTTAATTCGCGAAAGCAAATTTGGCAATACCTTTACAGGGAGCAATAACTTCCTCTTTTTTGTCAATGTGGTCTTTGTGGCACTTTGTGTGGCAGCGCCGGCATTCCAGGGCCGGCGGCGGCTTGAAGACGTGCCAGAGGGGCCGCGTGCAAGCCTCGCAACTGGAGGGGAAGTGATACAGAGTGGGGATGAACTCGTGGCCCTTGTGGCTGATGTAGGAGGGACGCTCCCCGAACGGCAAAGGCTCCGCCGCAAACTCCTGCTCCCGTTTGATCTCTCCTTCGTTGGCGTACAGGATCTGGGGAGAGGAGGCCAGAGGAGCTTTATTGCAGGATTTAATGGGGGAAAACAAATCTGATTTATAATGACGAGAGGCGAAGAGGACACGGCGTCCAAACTCGTACCGTACATCTGAGAGTAACAAGCTTACAGAAGAAAAATCTTTATTTATGTGATTTGATTCCGATTACCTGGAATATTCTCGGGATTTCTTTGGCGTCTGCACGGTACACATCAGTGTGAGTGACAGGCCTGACGTGGAACAGCTTACTGTGTGTGGGGAAAACATGGAAGAGATGAGATACTTGAACACCGGAATAATATAGGAAATATCCTGTAGTCATTTATCCAATCTGTGAGGAATTCCTTGACAGTGAAAGTATTCCCAGGTCCACAGGTACTCAGTCTAACTGGGCCAGGTGTGTGTTGTGTTATTGCCTCAGCTCTCAGGTCTGTGAGTAATAATGTTTGCTTTTCTAGCTGAGATGGTAAGTGGGATGAAACTGTGTGTGAAGATTTAGATTCAATTTGTTGCCCCTTTGGCCACAACCCGTATTTGCTGAACCCTCATTTTTGTCTCACTCTATGTCCAGCGTCATGAAGGGGTTGGACTGCTCTCTGTCCTGCTCGCTGTTGTAGAACAAGATCTTCTTACTGCTCACGACTATGTACTGGAAAAAAAAAAAAAGGACAACAAGCACCGAAGAATTACAGTCAAACCGGCTCGATAGTGACGGCAACAAATTTGAAAAATAATCCATCTGGACAAAAAATATTGATGGCTGCATTACTTTTCTATCCCAGCCAAACCGCTTGGTGTTCTTGGCAAGCAGTGAGATCCAGCCCTCCAGCCTGGAGTCTGCTGAGGAGGAGAAGAGAGAGAGATGTGAGAACATGCAGAGAGAAATGCATTGAAATGCGTAAAGAGCATCAATTATCAGCTTGACATTTTGAAACTGTGGGGATATTTTTCTTCCTCCTGCGCACAGAGAAAATGGTGGAGGAACTGAAGCAATGGAAGGTTGGAGGAGGGATCTCTTGGTTTTCCCAATTGTAAACGCACACAAAGGTAACAAACAAGTCAAATCATACAAGGAATCTATTGTGCATAACGTGGCAAAGTCAAACCAAAAAACGGGTGAGGATTTTCAGTAGGATTAGTGAGGAATCATCTTCACACACACTATAGATAAATGCTCTTTTCACATCTTTTGTAGTAGAAATAAGTTCATCAAAGCAGGAGGACCAAGCTGTGAGTCTTCACACGTCCAGCCGACATAAATCAGGATTATAAACAGATCGGAGACGCAGTCAGCAGAGTGAGTAAAGTGTAAAGAGTAAAGCAGAAGTAGTGGGATTATGGTGCAACATCGCTGGGTTGACCTGAGGTTGGGGGGGATTTCTTTGTCATTTCAGAGAATTTCTTAAAATTACGATAGATATGTTACGGCAAATAAAGCCTTTAATGTAATTCTGATCTCAAAAGGTAGAAAGATAGTGAACTGAAGATGAAAAGAACCCCAATCCAGGTCTGAACCGCCGTGCAGGGGTCACCTGCAGGTTCAGGCTCAGCGGGCTGTTTGTAGGCGAGGGCCGGGGGTCGCTCTGCCCACCCGTCTGCCCCGCGTTCGTCTTCTTCTTCGTCGGAGTCAGCGTCAGAGTCGGTGTCGAACAGAGCGTGGGCCGAGCGGAGGTCGGGCCGGGTGTCAACACGGACAGATTTGTGTGTGCGCTGGTAGGTGAAGGACATTGACTCTGAAGTGTGGGAGTGAGTGATGCGCACTGCGTCGTGACCCAGTGAGGTGTTCAATTGGGGAAGAAGGGAGGAGAGGGGAGGGGGGGGAGGAGGAAGGAGCGTGGAAAGGAAAAGGTCAAAAACAAAACTAAGTGGTCTGGAAGAGACAAAGGCAAGGGTGAAAACAGAAGAGGAGTGGAAGGAAACGGTAAGAACACAGAAAGGGAGACTGCAGGCGGGGGAGTGTTCGTGTTTACCACATTTTGGGTTTTTGTACCATGTTGACACCAAAACATCTACCTGGGTATCCATCAGCTGTCTCCAGGTCGTTTCCACTGCTGATGCTGGTGGAGTCCAGAGAGTGAACGCTGAGGGACGTGATCTGACACCGGAGCTGCTCGATGTCGCTGTCTTTACTGTCCAGCGCCATCTGAAGCTCCAGACGCACCTGATTCTCATCTGTGATCACCTGGACAGACAGAACAGCGGGCTTCGATCAATCACCGACACAATGCAAGAGACGGGATCAGACCACACACACACACACACACACACACACACAATACTAATAATAACAATCTCTCCCTCCTGATTTGTTTATTGGCCTCTGCTGTCCAACAGGAGGAATTACATCATAAACCTGAACTTAAAACGATCCAGTGATATTAATTTATAGCCACATATTCTATATTAGTCATTAAATCGCTTCTCCTCATTTAACTGAAGACTTTCACAGTTGCTTGGATCGTCGCCAGCACCTCTCAGAAATAGCAGATGTTGCTAAGCGTCGTTGTTGTTTTCTTTTTAGACGTCGATGCCATTTGTTGCTATGCTGCGAGTGTGCGTGGGCGTTACTGACCGCCTGCATCTCGTTCAGCTCTCTCTGGTATTTGATGATGGTGCTGTTGAGTTTCTCCCTCTCCGCTCTCAGCTCCAGTTGCAGCTTCCTGTTCTCCTTCTCCTTCCTGCGCACCTCCGTGTCGACGCCGCGGTGACCGCCGTGCACCGTCTCCCTCCTGTTCATCACCTCCGCCAGCTTGTTGACAGCCTGGCAGCGACGGTAAAATACATTTCAGAAGCTGTGTAATTACGATCAATTGAAATTCAGTGTGTGTGGGCAGACCTGCGAGTGTGGCTGCGTCAACCTACGTTTCCACACTACTATTCTTAACGGTGTGAAGGTATAAAAGTGTTGTGTGACTGTAGAAGAAGTAGAAAAGTTGAGACGGGGATGCCCGGCTCGCCAGGACATGTGTGGGAGTTCTGTGGCGCACCTGAATCTTTAGAGTCTTCTCGTTCTGCAGCATCTTTTCAAACGACAGCTTGACACAATTCACCTGCTTCCCCTCCTCCTTTGCTCTCTGGAGATCTGTATAAATTACAGAGATGGAATATCGCCATCCAACATCGACCCAATCCTTAATAAGATGTAGTGTTTTAATAGATATGTGATCTTCTCGTTTGTATTTTGTAACTCACGTTGCTGCATTTCCTTCAGCTGGTTGTTGAGCTCCTCTTTTTCACTGGCCAGGTTGGCAACATCCACTGTCAGAGTGCGATTGGACTCTTCCAGCTGCAGGGGGCAGCAGAGTAGAGGTGAGCTTATCTCAGTTGTACAATAAATACACGCATCAAACATCTCCAAATCGTAATTTCTCTGCAATCAGCTGAAACGCTTGGACTCTCCTTCTCACCGAGCTGATGGTGGCCTCCTTGTCGCCGAGCTCCAGTTTGTGTCTGGCCATCATGTCTTTGATCTCCAGCTCCTTCATGATCTTCTCCTTCTCCAGGTCGGAGTACTGCTCCTCGGCGATGGAGCGAGCCAGCTGCTCAGAGTCCGCCTTGGTCAGACTCACCTCCAGCTGGGAAGTGAGGGAATCTCTGTGGACGAAGGAGGAAGCAGTCAGGACAGAACACAATCAATCTGTTACTAGGCAACCAAAAACAATGCCTAAAGTCTAGAGAGTAATTTCTATAGCTATTATACTGATACTGACGGAAGAATGACTGAATCTAGAAGCTTGGGAGGTTAAATAACGAAAAACTGATTACGATAAATTCGAAAATATCTTGGAACGTCATTCAGACTTTCACCATTTTCAATCTGTTGTGCACAGTGCTATTTTTAGGTGCAAGAATGTTTGTGGAATGGAATGCAGTGGCTTTGTGGTGTTTCGGGTCCACCAGTGGCCCCCGAGCCAACAGTTGCCCCCCGTGTAGCAGCTACCTCTCGTCCTGATACTCCTCCAGCCGCTGCTGTGCCTCTTTGTACAGCTTATTCCTCTCGTCACACTCCTCCTTCAGCTCGCGGACCTGCGTCTTGTAAAGGGTCTTGGGGGGAGGAAAGAGGAAATTATGTAAGACTGAAAACAAGAATTGGAGCTTTTCCTTCTTCTTCACCGCCTCAGGGTGTCTTCATTACTTTCTCAGACAGATATTTTACTTTTATTGTTAAGAAGATGTGTAAGATGTATTGAGTTGCAAATATTTGTCTGTCAAAGAGTCCATAGCGCACACACACACACACACACACGCTTAGTGGGTAGAAGTACCGTGAAATATTGCTCTGCCTCCAGCTGGTCCTTAAGCTCCTTCAGCTGGCTGTCAGTCTCCTGCTTCTCCCTGAAAGTGAACCAAACATCTCTCAGTTATTTCTCCGGCCAACTGACACGCCAAAGCCGAAGCACTTCACTCAAATCCCACACGATGAGTCAGATTTCCCACAATGCAACTCACACAGTTGCCTCCACAGCACTGCACAGGATACAATACGCTCAAAATGTCAAAGTGTGTGTTTGTGTGTTTGTGTATCTGACCTGCGCAGCTCCTGCTTCTGGTTCTCCAGGACCTGCTTCATGTCCAGCAGGTGGTTGACCTCCTGTTTGAGCTGCTTCTCAGAGGAGCGGAGCACAGAGACCTGCTGGTTCTGCAGCTTCAGCTCGTTCTGGCACAGACTTCGCTTCTGGATCTCCTGTTCCAGACGCAAGCTGAAGTTCTTCACCTGCACACACACACACACACACACAAAATGTTCATTGGTTGCATTATGGGCAGCTGAGTGAACATAGGGAGGAACAGTTCA
This sequence comes from Genypterus blacodes, assembly GCF_046128005.1. NCBI lineage: Eukaryota > Metazoa > Chordata > Actinopteri > Ophidiiformes > Ophidiidae > Genypterus > Genypterus blacodes. The sequence goes on along the minus strand of NW_027466945.1, from coordinate 532,952 downwards.
GCCATAGATCAGATATGGAGGATAGAAAGTCATTTACAGTAAAGTACGTTATGAAAAACAAAGACAAACCTCTTCAGATAGATTTGTCTTTTGCGTTTGCAGCTCGTCTAGTTTCTGCTGCGCCTGCTTGTAGTCACAGTCCAGTATGGAGCGGTCCTTCTCAAGCTGCAGCAGCTTCCCTTCCACCTGCAGCTTCATGCTGTGCTCCTCCTGGAGGGTCCTCTCGATCCCTGCAGCAGAAAACAATCCTCGTTTCCATTCATTCATCGTACTTCTTTAAACTTCTGCCACCAGCAACAATCCACTTTCTTCTACTCACTCTGCTGTTTCTTTAAGTCGGTTTAAGTTAGTTGCTTGGTTAAGTGTGTCTAAGCAGGTAGATCTGGGTTTTGGGAACTTCAAAAGCGCAATAATATTAATAATAAAGTTTTGATTATGACAACAACTATCAATATTTACTTATTCTTACCACCACTAATCATCATCATCATCATCATCATTATTATGCAGGTCAACTCACATGTTACATATTGACATAAATATGTTAAAGATAAAGAAATGAACCTTTTAGAGCAGCTCAGGTTTGTACTACTGGATGTAATTCTACAGGCATCAACCTTTAAGTTTTACACCTTTGACAAAATTCAACACAAACTCCTTTCATAACCCAAAACACCTTTAATTTCATTGAACTTGAGTGGAACACCAGACAGATGGCTGAGTGTCAGAAAAACAATCACAGCAAATCCCTGTTAACTTACCTGACACAGAGTAAACAGAATGAGCCGGAGTGATTTGACAATGCAATCTAACCGGTGTGGACTCTGTCAATCATCTTCAGCTGCTCCTTCATTCATTCCTGCCACCTCACTACCGTTCCTATGATTGATAATACTTAATCCCTTCCATGTTTCGTTGTCTGACGTGACTCACCTCAGACTCACACTACAGTCTGGGCTTTGATCCATCTTACATTCTCCTGTTTTCCCTCTTACTCACCTTTCAAGGCCTCAGACTTGGATTCTTCGATGGACTGGTAGATCTTGTTTTCGTCGGCCAGTTTGGCTTTGGAGGCCTTGTGTTCGGCCTCCTCTTGGTCTAGATTCTGCCGGAGGGACTTCAGCTTGAAGGTCAGGTCGATCTCTTGGTTACTCTTCACCTATGGAGTCGAGGAGAAAATTTGAGGTCCCTAGATATATTGTGTCTTGATTCTACGTTCTAAAGTAATGAGAATTGGCCGTTGGATATGGGAACAAACCTTCTCCAGGTCGGTGAGCCGCTGCTGCAGCTGCTTCTTCTCCGTCTGGACGTTGGACAGAGATGACTTCACCTCTTTCACCTGTTCCTCCAAGCCAGAGATACATCCTGAGAAGAAGAAGGAATGGAGATCAGGAAACAAGAGAAAAGGAGAAGGAAACAATAAAGGAAGATAGTTTTTGATCAACAGGGCGGCAGAAATAGTTCCAGATAAGCTCAAAGGTGAGACATTACATAACGTTCATGATGGCTTCTAATGTACAAAAAACAGCCAATAACAAACTACGGTGATGTTTATTTTCCCTTTTGACTGACTCCACCCTAATGGAGATATTCTACCAGGAAAAAAGTACGAGGCCTCGCTGCGAACAGGCAACACAGTTGTTACTTCACGTCCCCTCTGACCTCGGAGGCTGGACTACCTCACGAGGATGGAAGCATGCGCAGTTTTCCATACAAAAGGGTCTCACAAGAGGTGCTGGCTCCGCTCTGGATTTGGCATCTACAGGCTCTCGCTTCAGTCGGGGCCCCGTTTCTAAAGCCTTTTGAAGAAACTTTTCCGCAGCTATGATCGGATCTTTCCCAACTCCCGGTCCAAAACAACGATTCGCGAGTAATTCCTCATTCGGCAAAGGGATCCAAGTTCTGTGTAATTCCTTTTTCCCTGCGACCTGCTGGAAGTTTACCGACCATGACGTGCTTTGATTCAGATCACCTTAACGACGTCTAGTTAGGGGAGATTAACCTTTTCAATTGATGTATTCTTAATATGCTTTAGCCTATAAAAGACACATTGTTGTGTTTCGCTGCCTGCCTTTGTGGCTTTTGAGTGTAGTAATAATGTTTAACAATCCATTTTAACCTTGAATTAACTTTTATCTGAATATATATAGTAATAAAGCTGAAATAGATTTGAGACGATACACACGTTCACAAATCCCCTTTGATAGAGATGAAGCCTCACCCTGCAAGTCAGCGATGGTTTCTGTCCTGAGGTTGCCATCTCTCTTCTCAGACTCCAGCTCCGCCTGCATGCCCATCAGTTGCTTTTCCAGCTCCATCTTGCCCTTTTCCAGCTGACTGCAATTTTCCTGCATCTCCCTGAGGCTGACCTCCAGGCTCTGGGCATGTTTCTGCACGTCTGCCTGACTCTTCTTCAGCCGCGCCGCCGCCTCCTGCTCAGCCTGAAGTACGGCGGTGGCCTCCTCCAGCTGGGCGGAAACAAGGATAAGCAGGGAAAATGAGGAAACAAGACTCAACAACAGAGCAAACCTATACGTGGCAATATTGTTGTTATCTGATTTGATTTGAGATTTCCTTCTTCTTTTACCAATTCGCCAGTTGTAATGGTTTCATCTCATTGCTGTTCTATAGAAGAGACCAATCTGCTGGTTTTGAATGTTTGACTGACTGATCTATACACTCTGCCATGGCTATCAACCAAAAGAGGAGTGGATCACATCCAAAACAAGTTCCTCTCACTTGTCTCTGCAGGTGAATGTTCTTCTCGTTGGAGATCTGGGAGTTCTGGTTCCTCCTCCTCAGCTCCTCAAGCTGGTCCCTCAGATTGTTCACTGATATTTAAGTAAAATCAAATCATTAGTTAGTCTTTGGTATAATACAGTCAGACAGTAACCATGTGTGTGACGTGTTGATGTCAAAGAACGATCAAAACTGTGAATCCGCAGCCTGAGATGCTGACTGTAATGAAATGCAGTGAATGTATGAATGCTGACACCGGCTTGCTTACATTCGTTCTCCAGGCTGCGCTTCCTGTCCGTCTCGATCTCCACCTTACGCAGGTTGTCGGCGCTCTGATGCTGCAGCAGAGCTCGCTCGCGCTCCAGCTGCCGGAGCGAGGCCTCGACTTTCTGCCTGCTGCTCATCTGGACAGAGAGGAAATCAAACATGAAGAAAACGCAGTCTGACCCACCATAATAAAGCCAAATGTCAAAGTGGAACCAACATCCAGCTGTCCCTCCATACTCACCTCCTTGTCCAGGTCTTTCACTAACTTCTCTAAACGGTTGGTGGCATTCCTGTGGAGGAAAGAAGCACTTCCTTAGAAATCAATAAGAATTGGTTAGAATCAACCACACACACAGACGGACAGAAGCAGAATGGGCTGCATCTTTCTCTTTTCTGAAGTAATCCAGTAGATTTCTTGCCACATCTCAGCTCACTATATGAAACCCCCTCTAACCTCCTTTAGCGATGGCCTGTGCTTGGTTTGCCCTTCGTCTAGTCTTACTTGCACTTCTGGTCCAGTTCATCTTTGGCCTGCATCTCATGGTCCAGCTGCTCCTCTAGCAGATCAAACTTGTCCTGCAGCTGCTCAGAAAGACATCATTTCAGCCGATATGCATCAAAACTGATTGTAAAATTGAATAGAATGTCAAGAACTCAATTTGAGGGAGGAGGAGTTAACACCGTCAAAACCCTTACCTCTTTTTTTGCGTCCAAGCAGTCCTCCTTTTCTTCCTTTTCCTCAGAGTTCTCCTTACACTCCTCGGAATTCTCTACAGAGCAACCTTTATTTCCACTCAGGAGCCTGGGAGAGAAGGGAGGGACAGAGCAGAGACGTGGGTCTGTGCCCGAGCTCGTCGCACAGTCCCATCCTCTCAAACCCAACGACACGCAGTATTTTAGCCCCAACCACACCCGTAAGTCCACATTCACTGAGGAAGCAGTGGCGGTGCGAGTTCACTGCAGTGCTACTGTTCAGAACCATGTGCTTACAGGGAAAGATATACAGCCTTTCTGCTCTTCATCCAACAGCTGGATGGGTTTATTAAAGCACCAAAGACTGTTGCCAGCTGTTACAGGGGGCAACCATCTCTGGGAATCATTACATAATTGTACCACATGACTGCAGAACTGGCACAGAATCTGTAAACGGCTCCTTAAGATCACATAAGCACCGTATAACGTTCAGTCTCTATGTTGCTACAGTCAATAATGATAATACTTATGTGTATTGTATTGAAGTTGTCCAAGTTGCCAAACTAGAGGTCAACAACTACAGAAATGCATTGAATAAGACAAACCCATCGGTCTTGAACTGCCCTGAAAGTTTCATTTTGATTGGCTCTTTACTTCCATACACACATTTGTATTTACCCAACTACAGACTTAGTCAGACACACCCACCGTGTACGAGGCTGAACACAAGTCTGTGGGTGTTGACTGCCTGTTTTCAGCAGTGCATGCGGCTCAATGTCTGTTTGTTCTTCTTATTTGCACATTAAGGCATTGGATATGTATGAAAATAGAGCCGTAAAAAATGAAAATGGGAAGATGGAAATCTGTTGAATGTGTCCCTTTAAAGTAGAATTCAGAATTATTTGAAATGTAACTGAGTGAATTCAAGTGGGACAGGGGTGTCCCACCGCTGCACGTTAGAAGTACATGGCCTATTTTGTTCACCACTAACATACTGACATAAAATAACACACTATCAAACAGATGTACACTTACTCAGACACAAAATAGTTAAGACCAGCACTGTTATTTTACGAATGGAGCCCGGGGTGTAGAGCTAGACTCTGAGCTTATTTAAAAGGGGCTGTCGGAACAAGGCCGCAGTGTAAAGCTTCAACAGGGATACAGTGTGTGACTGCTGTAAGGCTGCGTTAAAGCGGCGGCTGTGAAGATTCATTTTCTCCTACAGTACCTCTGGAGTTTGAGGCATAGTGCTGCTGACCTTAAGCCCATTTCCTGGAGCACAGTGGCCCGTGTAAAAAGCTACCACGCATGAGTTACCATTTTTGCGGAGTCATCATGTACGAAAATAGACAAACCACAATGAAATATCAGAATAAGAACACACACACACACACACACACACACACACACACACACACACACACACACACTTACTGGTCCTCCTGGAAGAAAGTGAAGCCGATGAACGGTAGCTGGTTGCCCACAAAGGCTCTGGGTGGAGGGAAGGTCTCAGCGTCACCTTTGTCATCCTCTATCTCGTCAAAGTTGGTGGTGTCTATGTCACTGTTTAACTCCGGCACAACTGGGGCCACGGCTGGGGGGAGAGAGCAAGAGGGAGGAAAAGGAGAGAATGAAACAGCTAGACGCACTGACGATAAGGACGCACTGGGATTTAAATTAGCTCCTTAAATGTTCTCCTTTAACAACTCCCGTCTGCTCTTTACTCAAGTGTTTGTGATCGGACTCTGCGCCAACTTCGGCACTGGTTGGTAGCAGAAATCAGCTTTCTGCAGGTTGCCGTGAGGTTCACACTACTCCGTCCCCCCCCCCGCCCCTTGTACAGTGCTTGCTTTGTGCCTCACACACAGTGGCTTTCACAAACGCTACCTAAACACACCAGGAGTGAACGCTACCTTCTCTCTCTTCTCGGGGGTCCAGGCCCTCTCTGTGCAGCCGGGCCAGACAAAAAATGTGTCAGGTAAAATTTAGCCGCTTAACCCAATTAAGGCAAAAGGCGACCATTATGGATCAAATGTCTCAGCCCAGTGTAAATCTGGCTCGCGGCAAAGAGCTCATTACCGTCGGGTCACGGCATAACCCTCAGCCTGTCAAATGTAACTCATGAGACGGTGAAGGAAATAGAGGGAGAGCGGGGAGAGACGGATATAGTGGAGGAATGAAACAAATGAAAGGAAATAAAGAGGGGGGAAAAAAAGCCAAAATGCGGTGAGACAGAAAGAGACACAAGCTGCTCCGTGGAGGCCCTTGTGGCACGGCTTCCCAGAATGCTCTCTGATAGTGGGCCGCTAATGACAGGCAGCCGTGGCCGCAGCGAGAGTGAGCGAGGGAGCGCAACCCTCCAACTGGGACGCCCCTCTCATTAGACCAGTCCGCACACCCCGCCACGCCCACCCCGAGGGGGGCCAGTGCCTCCCTTCGCATCCATGCAGCCATCCATCCATCCATCCATCCATCCATCCATCCATCCATCCATCCATCCATCCAATCACAGAGCAGATGGCTAGATTCTTTGCTCTTGACCTTCCTCATAGTTTGAGAAAAAGGAAATTACTCTCTGTCTGATTAACAGCAGGGGAGGCATCTTCCACAGCTCACTTGAGTACGGACCTCAACCACAGACAACAACACTGTCACTGAGTCGAGCTTTCAGGTCACACACAGCAGGAAGCAAAGTCACTGTTAGTGGGCTGGGAGGTAGAGCTCTGCAGGATGGCAGGATGGGAACAGGGTCATAATTTGTGTGTTAGTGGCCGTGTGTGTGTGTGTGTGTGTGTGTATGTGCATGTGCGTGTGTGTGTGTGTGTGTGCGTGCCAGCGTGCAAACACAGGGACAGCTGAAGAGCACAGCAGTGGTTTCATGTTACAGACTGCCAGGCTCTAATCAGAAATTCTGTCTGTTGTCTTAATCAGAGCCAGGTGACACACCCTGACGCCGAGTGAAACGAGCCTGTGTGAAAACACACACACACACACACACACACGCACACACACGCACACACGGCCACTAACACACAAACTATGAGCCTGTTGCCATCCTGCCATCCTGATGAACGAATGAACTGGGAATGTTGAACAAAGTGGACATATTGTTGCTATGGTTACAGGCACTTCAATGGACCTTGCACAACATCTTCCTGACAACAACTGTAGCATGTGTGAGACCACCTGATGTATGAAAGCCATCAACCAGTCCATAAACTACTGTTGGATTCTAGTCCACAGATGGACTCGGGTCCAGATCTAGATCAAAACCCAATTCTATCTGGATCTCACAGCACGTTGTGGCTGAAGTGTCACTATCCTGTCCCTGCAGCACTGACATGAATTTCACATTCAGTTTGTTTACATGCTCAGATTTTTGTCTGTATTGCAACTATATAAATATATATCTATATCCACGGAGTGTGTGTTCATTTATATATAAATATAAATGAAGTGTTGCATCATCTGAGTATGAGGAGTTCGCGAGTTCAGATCTCCCATTAATGCTGTTTGTGTTTTCCTTTGAAGTAAAACATGTAAACAAAAATGAAACCCTCACTTTACAATATCACTCCAGCCATCCCAGAAGATACATTTAGACCTGGAATCTGTTCATTTAGAGGTAAATCTTGTCTATTTTGTACGAAACAAAGGTTGGTCTTCATTGTCTCCACTCAGTGCGTCTGCAGTGGTACCCATATGCAGCTGGTTATCCTCTGGTTTTGTGCAAGTGCTCTGCATAGCAACTACTGTCTCATATAAAGTGAGATATGAGAGGGGAGCTTATGGATAACATGTGTATGTGTGTGTGTGTGTGTGTGTGTGTGTGTGTGTATGTGCATAGACTCAGGAGATGGAAAGAACCCTGGCGAAATAGAAACAGATTTACAGAGGAAAGAAGAAGTAGAAGCAGAAGAGGAGGATGGTCAAATACATCCTGACATTATCAGCTATAGAAAAGGGGGAAAAGTCTGCACCCCCCCACTGCTGGGATTTAAAGAAACAATGACAGAAACTTACACTCTCGGATGGTGTCAAAGGTCCACTGGTCGTTCTTGAAGAAGGGGTGGCATTTGATCTCATCCACGGCGGTGCGCCCCAGACGAACCTCCCTGCACACAGGAACAAGACCAGGCGGTCAAGACCAACAGCTGATCGGCCACCAACACAACACCTACCCCACTCACCCCCCTCAACCGCCCAGCACCACCATCATCTCATCCCAAAGCAGCCTAGTAGAAGGAGCACTAGGTACAGACCACAGTCCGTCCACTGACCAGCATGGAGAGCCACATGACCACTGTTGGGACACTGGACACGCCCGAGATCCTCCTCTGTAACCCCGTCAGAGCAGTGAGGAAACCAGATGTATAACAAATCCAGGAGGAGAGAGATGGAGTGAAGGCAGCAGGGGATGGAAGACTACTAAAGCTGCTGCCTTTTGGTCTGTCTTCCCACCTTCTCTCTTTCTCACTCACTCTCTCCACTTCTACACATTCTCTCTCTCTCTCTCTCTCTCTCACTCACTCGTCCCATTCCTCCCACCTCCACCACTGGGTACAGGGCTGGAGGGGCGCGGCAGTTTGGGCTTGCCACGTGTGGGACATTCCAGATCCAGCCAAGAGGAAGAGAGGGCAGGGGTGGGGAGGAAGAAAGACATTCATAGGGAAGGAAATCGTTTTTTCAAAAAAGCAAGCCAGGCTTCCAGGCAGTGTTCTCGGTGCCTGGAAAGCTGGGGGAGAGTAAAGGAGAAAAGGTGTGGCTCAAAAAGGAAAGGGAAGTGGAAAATGGCACTGAGATTAGGTAGAGGAAGAAAATCCCAAATGGAGAGTGATCGAAAACACATGGGGCAGTAGGAGAGAGGTCTCACAGAGAGATGATGGTGGTGACTCCAGGGACGAGTGAGGATGATTCACCAAGAAGAGGTGGTGGTAAAAAAGAAACCGTGTGGGTTAAGTGCATAAATTAATGTACTGGTCAGTGTGCAAGATATGTGGTAGTGCATGCAAGTGTGTGTGCAAGCGGTGTGTGTATGTGTGTGTGTGTGGGCACGCGTAGGCATGTGAGATTCTGTCTGTGGTGGGAGAATAGTGAGTGAGAAGGTAAATAAACGGACCGAAGGAAAATGAAAGGCCTCTCTGTGCTGAGGCAGAAAGGACCTGTGTTTGAGCCACCAGGGGGCGGGGCTACTAATGTAAACAGGAAGTGGTCTCTTCCTGGGGGATGGGCTACTAAGCTAATATATGGAGTCTGTCCAGCCATCATGTTATTACAAAATGAAAATGTTTCTCGTTTATAATTCCTCTCTCATATATACAGATAATAAAAAATACATCTGTGTGAGTTTCGTGTGCACACCTGTCAGTAAGAAAGGCACAGATGAGGTCTTTGGCATCCTGAGACATCTCCACGTCCTTCGGGAAGTCGAGGGACTTCTTGTGGTTCATGATCTTCCCGTAGGTTCCCACCAAGGACTCGGCATAGAAGGGAGTCTCGCCTGTGAAAGGTGACAGAGTCTTAAAACAGAACCTGTTAAAAAGGGGGGGGGGGCAGGTTATACAGATTACCAGGCCCCTCCTGAAAAGCTTGATCTGTTCAGAAGTGCAAAAGATAAGATTCTGCACAAATAGCCTTTCGCTTTGTGGGTGTGTCTAAGCAGACGCTCAGGTGAAAACATAACCTTGACCGGTGATGAAAGAAAATAACAATTGCAAAAACATTCACTGGAACTGGCGGTGAAAGTGGAACACGACCTGGCAGGAGGCGGCAAGAAATAGAAGAAGCAGTCTTGCGAAATAATGCATTAAGACATTTAGACTTTAATCACCCAGTTGCACAAAACAAACACAATGCATCGGTTGGAACCGCGCACAACTCAACCGTTACAGCTTTGCTCAAACACTCCAGACCGGTTTCTACACATGCAGGTACTGTATGGGTAATGTTGGTGACCAGAAAAGATGGCTGAGAATGCAGAATGTGACTCACCGACCAGCATTTCATAGATAAAGACCCCCACAGACCACCAATCACACTCGCGGCCATAGTAACCATCACCACCCTGCGACTGCAGCACCTCAGGGGAGATGTAGTCTGGAGTACCCACTGCTGTGTCACAGTGCACCATGCCAGCCTGGAAAACACACACACACACACACACACACACACACACACACACACACACACACACACACACACACACACACACACACACACACACACACACACACACACACACACACACACACACACACACACACACACATAACCACACAGAACAACACACAACCACACACACAGACAGAAAGCCAGAGAGGGATTAGCGTGACCGTAATGTGCTGAGAGGTTTGAAGAGGAAGATTAGCAAAGAATAACTTTGAAGCCATATTTCCACAGGGAGACATAGTGGAGGGTTACCACTGTCCCAACAACATCACATTCACTGAGTTTTCCATGTGTGTTTCCATGACCAAAACACTTTTAACCCACAATGCAGAGTAAAAAGTCAAAAACTTTGTGAAATACTCAAGAAAATGTGTCAAATTCCTTCACAGCTTGAAGTATTTTTGAGATTTCCAATGGTGTGAGATGAGGGTGCAGAGATTGATGCTCTGCAGTGTGGAGTAACAACAGCTACACATTATGTGACATTATGTGTCTGCTGGTAGATGTTCAAACCGCTTCAAATGCGAGGAGCCACTTGTGAACCGGCTATTATGGCTTTGCTTTATGGAAAATCAAATGGTGGGAAAACACTTCATGGCGTGACCCTGGATGTGGGACCTGTGTGCTCCGAGTGAAACGTTCGGCACAATAATGTCTGAGGCCGCTCAAAACAACCAAGCGAGAGTGTTGGGTTGCGCTTCAGAATTTTATCACTTGGTGGTGCAATGGAGCAAAGACAATTTGCAATCTAAAAAAGGTTTTATAAGTCCATAAACTGGACCAGGCTGGACATAAACTGTGTACAAGAGAGGGGAATGTAACAAGCACTGCACTGAGGTGGAAGAATTTAGTTACTTATTCTGTGGAGGAGCTTTTTTTTGGGGGAGGAAATGGTTCTTCAGTTGTTTACTTTTACTAGAGTGTAATGTGGAATGCAGGCCTTTTACCTGAGTAGTTACCTCATCCAAGACATTTGAAAACAACAACGATAAAGACTACGTGCACAACATACCTTGTCCATCTTCATGCATGTGCCAAAGTCGGCCAGTTTGAGGTGTCCGTGTTGGTCCAGCAGCATGTTGTCGGGCTTGATGTCCCGGTGGATGAAGCCCATAGTGTGAATGGCGTCCAACGCCAGCACCACTTCGGCAGTGTAGAAGCAAGCCCACTTCTCCGGTATGTCATAGTTCATGGTGAGGGTGACCAGGTCTCCTCCAGGCATGAACTCCATTACCATATAAAGGCGTCGGTCATCTTGGAAAGCACAGCACAGCTTGAAGAAAAGGACACCAGGTCACTTAGCAGGAACATTCCTTTGATTGAGTTATTTCTATTAAGGGTGTGTGTGTGTGGGTGTGTGTGTGCCCCTAGATGACCTACAAATTCATGTTACATCATATGCAGTCCCAACCCTTATGTTGCTGCATATGCATTTATCTGCCACCGCATCTTGTTAGACGCTCTCACTAAGACCTACTGAGCAGGAGAGACAGAGTGGGCTTTTCATTTGGGGGGGCTATAAGAGGCAAAAGCTGAATAAGAATTGTGTTTTCAGGTGTCCTAAACTAAAAATTCATGCCTCTTTCTATTTGCGTTTACATACACTAAACCCTTAAAAGCCTGATTTTATTTAGATAAGGGCAACAGGCAAAGGAACCTTCCTGCTTTTATGTAATCCTCGTGGAAACGGTTTTGCGATTCTATGTGCACACCTGAACAATCCAGGGGCTTTTGGAAAAGGCCATGATGTTCCTCTCCTCCCAGAAGAAGGCGGAATCTGAGCGCTTGATCATCTCAAACTTGCTGAGCTGCTTCATGGCGTAAACCTTCCGAGAGGCCTTGTGACGGACCTACGAGAGAAGACGGTGAGGCAGAAAGGGGGACGTTACATACCTAGAGGCACAGTAAGCATGCTGTAAGAATGTCACAACGACCAACATACTATGAGACAGGAAAAAGGAAAGGCAGAGGAATCCATAGTTGCAGGAACACGCCCATGAAAAGACATGCTTACACAAGATTGGAGCACAAACACACACACACGCAGTGGCACCCCCCTCTACACCCCCACAACAGACTTCAGACGCACAGTCTGTCCTCTCTTACACGCTGTGCCTGTCCAGACTTGTTTCAACAACACAACACTCGGCAGAGAAGAGATTCAAGCTTCTTTCAGCACAGGAGAGACATCTGAGAGCCACAATCCCCATTTTAAATCGATGTTATCAAGTCGTGTTGTAAGGAAACATTCTCATACGGTTTTAAACGCTGAAAATATAAATATAAGTGATTTACCAGTTTCACAGATTTTTGCTCCCTCTAGTGGTTCACACACTTCTCTGACTGTTGGCTGCTCAGTTTTTGCTGTGACTCATTTATATGAAGCTGCACAGCTGAAGTAGAGTTACAGAAATTACTATAAAGTCGATATGCCGTTCCTAATTATTGTTTTATTATGCAAACCCCAAAAAAGTTGAGAAAGTGTTTATAATGCAAACAAAAACCCAGAGTTGTGTTTTGAAAATTCCCTTTTACCTTTACTTGATTGAAAACAGTACAAATAAAAGATATTTCATGTTTGAACTGGTCATCTTTATTGCTTTTTCTGTAAATATACATTAATTCTAAATTTGGTGTCAAATGTAGAATCACACAGTTGGGACAGAGGCATGTTTACCAAAGATGACATTGATTGAGGGCACTGATTTTTGTACTCCTGAATGTAGAATTTTCCCCAGTCTGGCTTGATATCAGACTGCAGCTGCTCAACAGTGCTGTCGTGTTTTTCGCTTCATGATGCGTTTTCTACGGGAGACAGGTCTGGACAGCAGGCAGGCCAGGCTTCGCCTCACTCTTTTACTTCGGAATGAGAAATGTGGCTTGGGCATTGTCTTGTTTAAATAAGCAGGGACATGCCTGAAAAAGAGGTCTAGATGTCTGCATATGTTTGCTCCATAATGCACCATAATGTACTCCAGCAGTAATGGTGCCTGCACAGATGGACACTAACACTGCCCCATACCATAATTTTTGAACTTTGCGTTGGTAGCTATCTGGATGGTCTTTTTCTTCTTTGGACCAGAGAACACAATTTTTATTAACAATCTGAAAGGTTGACCGGTCAGAGCACAATACCCCTTCCTGCTGTGCATCAGTCCATTTCAGACGCACTTCAGCCCAGAGAAGTCAGCAGCATCTCTGGATGTTATTGATTATGTGTTTTCTAAAGTATCCCCGAGTCCATGTGGTGACATCCATCACAGAAGTATGCTGGTTTATTATTGCAGTGCGGTCTGAGGGCTGGAGGATCACGGGCGTTCAGTAGAGCTTTTCAGCCTTGACCTTTATGCAAAGAGAGATTTCTCCGCATTCTCTGAATCTTAAAATAATAATAATATGGAAAATAATAAGTGAAATCCCTGAATTCCTTGACATCACGCAAGGAGAAATGTTGTTCTTAAACTGTTGGATTTGACCACACAGATTGCTCCCAGGCGAACCTCTAACCATCCTGGCTCATAAATGACTGGAGCCTTTTATGGATGATCGGTTACCTGTAATTACCTATGAAACTGTTTTCCAGTGGAATGATCTTTGAGCATTCACAGTCTTACATTGCCCCTGCACCACCTTTTTTGGTATTTACATGGGGGGTCGGGTCCGGTCTTTGGGTGGGATTCCTTCCCTTTGTATCTTTCTCCTCTCCCCCTCCTTTTCTTTTGCTCTTTTTCTCCCACCGCAGCCTATCATGCGATCCATAGCTGCCTGCACTGTTGTATGATGTCATCCTGTAAAACCTGTACCTACGATGCCATCCCTAACTCTGTGTCCACACTACTGTGTCATATCTACATAACCTTCGGCGACTGTGGCTTTCTGCTGTCGCCCTGTTTGTCACCCTGCTGTCTTAATTAACTGGAACATTACATAACCTGGTTCTCTTCAGGCTTTCAGTTCTCTCTCTCTCTTTTTAATTTGACACTGGACACAACTATTTATCTCCAACAACGCTGTTATAAACCTATACAGGTCATCGGCCCCGGGTCACCGTCCCCTCGTCTCCTTGTTTCCCCAGAGAGACTATGGTAACAATACACATATTTACAGATTATGGAGTCACTAACTAAGAATCTGACACCGGGACATCAAATATTTAAATAATTTCCACCCCATCTCCATTGTCCCCTTTCTTGTTGAAACCCTGGACCACATAGTTGCCATCCAACTCCAGTCTCACCTTAGTGAAACTCACCGCTGACCTCCTGCGTACACAGCTGACTCCTCCTGGATCCCACTGCTTACTTTGAGAACATACCTCCAAACATTCTCCTCCCATTGTCTTTGGCGTACCGCAGGGCTACGTATTCAGACCTCTTATCTCCCTCCTCTCCCTTGGCTCCCTTGACACCATCGTACATCAAAACTTCCACTACTATAATTTGCATCTATACATCTCCACCAAGCCCTCTGCTTCCATTCCCCATCCATCATTGTCCACGATTTATAAAACCCAACAATAGAATCAATATAACATCACAGAATCAAAGCCAAATAGCAAATGTAAAGACTCACCAGCTGCACTTCTCCATAAGCTCCTCGCCCAATCAGCTTCACCTTCTCAAAGTCTTCCAGCTTCACCTGCAAGTCTCGCAGTTGACTTGCAGCTTTTTCATCTGTTGGACAAACATACACGTTTAAATAGTAAGACGGGGGTCAATTGTTCATAAGACGAGGGTCAGGATAATTTGTTTCCAAGTCAAGCAGACATCTGACAATATTACATTTACTATAGTTGCAGATTAAAACTATTTAGAGGCAGCTGTGGTGTTTTCCAAACATTTACGTTTAACTGTTGAAATAAGCTGTAAGTTGCAGGTGGTGTTCTTTTTAAACCTTGTATTTAGCCACAGTCCAAACAAAGATAGCGTACTGAAGGTTTCACAGAAAACTACGTTAGATTACAAACAAACCCACATTTCTAGCCTTCAGTCATGTTTTGGCTGTAACATGCGTCTGGGCCTCAAAGCAACTAATCTGAAGGACAACATTTCACTGTTGACTACAAAGGTGTTGATTCATTCCTGTCCTATGTCACCTCTGGCCTGAACACAAGCACTACTTCTCTAATGAACACGGCATACCGGCTTGTGCAACCCATGGAAGAGGACTTGATCAAACACACACACAAACACTCACATCGGCTCAAAAAGGCCTCGATGTTCTTGTTTTTCCGAATGGCCGGATAGCTCAAATCCAGAGCCAGCGCGTTCATGGAATCCTGGGAGACAGAAAAGAAAAACAAATGGTTAATTACACACTTTGGGATCCTTTTTTTTTGCTATTTGTTTTTATTGAAGCAAACATTTTACATGACATTGTGCATTGATTGTAGGATATTTTGGAGATCATTTTTTATACAGAAAGAGGGGGAAGAGGAGAGAGAAAGACAGAGAGGGAGAAGGAAGGTTGTACCATTAAAAATATTGTTGTTGTTAAACTTTATACGTAGACCCTGAGGTGGAATACAGGTATATTGAAATTGCAACAATCTCATAGGGTAAATACAGCGTTTACAGGATGATGTCAAACAAATGAATGAATGTGCTTTCTTTACGGTTACTATTGAGCTTTTCATCTGGAAGTGACCTATCAAATACTTGACCCTGACAATCTCAGCTCAACTCAATGCTTCACCACTGTCCAAGAGGTTAAATGCCAACATATTAAATAACTATTTTGCCTTACCAACTAACTGCTAAATTGGAAAAATAAATAGCGTCTGACATTTCAACTGTAGTTGAATTTGGCTTTTTCATTATGAAACTGAAAAACACACGCAGTAGTCATGTTTCACGTCCTCAGTCAGGTTTCACCACTTGATTTATCTTGGAGCTAAATGCACTTATCATGATTCTGTCAACAAGCTGTCACGAATCCACCCAGGACCAGTCTGTCTACCGGTTTCCCCTGTGGTTTTGACTTGAAATCAATAGTTTGTGTTGGCCGGTGAAAGCAAACGCAACTGAATGAATGGAGAAGGGAAAACTAAAAGGAAGGGAAACATTACTGTGTGACGGTGGTATTTACACTGAGCTCCTAAATGCACCACCAGCGGCACAATGACTGAGCCTGCAGCATGGCAATGCAATGCGAGGACAATGGAGAGTTTGATGTAAACAACAACTAGTCATGTGTGCCATTATAGCTCCCAGTAGCCTGTTCACACCTGCTGCCACACACACACACACACACACACACACACACACATACACACAGAATTTGAATTGCACGCAGCATGATAGATAAACTATCTTAATCTCTTAATCACACACACACACAGCTAGGCACAAACACACACAGCCTCTCTCTGTGGTTCAATGCGAAGGGTACGGAAACATCAAACTCAACGCCGGGGCCTCCGCAGTGTCATCGGTGCTTCAAGGCAGGGGTGTTTAGTTTCACGCCCGGCCCAAATGACACTGTGTCCCAAAGCCGTGACGCTGGGAGTAAAACTCGGGCAGGTGTGTAGAGGAGTGAGGGGGGTGAGGGTGTAGTCTGACCCTCTGTGCCCCAAAACCGAGGTGGAGTCCAGTCTCTATCTGTGTGTTTATCAGAGGCCATGTGAGTAGGTGGGCATGGGCAAGTGGAACAATTCTGCACCTTTAAATAGACGCAGTGCGGAGAAAAGTCTCCCCCACTACATACGGTGGAAATAGATCCCAAGGCTCAGCGGCTATTGTGGGACAAACCGCTAATAGGACTGGATTCAGACTGAGCATTTTTCAAGTTTATAAGTTAGTATGTAATGAGTATGGTTCATGCTTCCTTAATGATGAAAGCGGTCATCCTCATTTGCTCACGTTGTAAATCGCACACACACACACACTTTCCCACTGTGAAAAGATTGCATATCACCCAATTTAAAGGTCATACTTTGTTTTATTTTGTTTTCTCTTTATTAAATAGTGAAACTGAAAATGAAAATAAATAAAAGTTGATGTTAATGCCAATAGAAATGCATCCAGTGAGATAAACCCAAAGGTTCTGAGCTGCCATTTTTGAATCCCTGCTTCTGTTGCGGTCTGCGGTTGTTGTTTGGCCCACACGTGTACGTCACATCTATGTGGAGTGTACCAAGTACAACTGTATCAATTGGAACTGCTGGAAATATAAACCATTAAAAAGTAATAAACATCTTTTGTATGTATACAGAAATATGTGTGGACAAACAGGAAATGGAGGCATGAGGTCACAGCAGGTTATATCCACAGTGAATTCCAGGAACTGACTTCAGCTTCCTGTGCAGTAGCTCCCTCCATTAGGCAGCACGGGGGCTCATTGTTGAACCCAGTACAGATCTGCAGCTGACCACACCGATAAGACCATTAAAAAACTCAAACTGGTGACCGGTGAGGGTGTGATGGGTTAGGAGACGGGTTCAAACGGATTCATTTCAGTTTTGTCTGATTTACGACACTGCATATGTAAAATGAATGACGACGAGCTTTGCAGGTCTTTACTTGTGACTCATCAGCACTCAGAATAGACATAGATCCTTCCAGCAGGAAATAGAGCTATAGAGTGGAGGAGCTCTGTATGGAACGCCGGTGTTTATGAAACCAAATCTCCTTTACCTGCCTCATCAATTCATCATACCAACTTGATGACCTTCAGCAATGATCCTACTATAGTTCCGGAATATCAAAAAGAATTACCATTTGTTCCAGGAACAGTGTCCAATCAAATAACTTTAGACGTTTACAGATTTTTTCAAGGAAATCCATTACTTACGCTCAATTCTGGGTATAACTAGAAAAGCAGGTTTTTCCCGTGCAGCTCAAAGATATGGCTGGATTGCTTTGGGAACAAGACACTTTCTCATAACCCTGAAAAGACAAAACTGAGGCCTGTGAGTTGTGCGGCGAGGTTACGTCAAGGTAGAGAAGTGCCATATGTGTTGTCAGGAGCTGAACAGAAGTTTGTAGTTTTCTTTTACAATTGCAGGCTGGTACATTCTCAGGACAGGTCAGGTCAGATAGAGGCCATGTTTGACAGAAACGACACAAAGACACTGAACAGGTACTGGTTGGTTCCGAAGCTATTTTTTAAAGAATAAACTGAATACGTAAAATTACATATGGATTTAAAACAAGGGAACAAAAAGGAAGCTAGAAAAGAAGCAAACACTGAGCTTAGGTGGGGTTTCCTCTGTGTGCTTTCACATGGAGCCTCAGGTTGTTCAATCATGCTGTGACAATTTCTCCTTTTCTCTTATTTTGTTGAGATTGTGTCACTGCTTGAAGGAAGTTACCGGCAGGTGATCTGTAATATCAATTATGATACAAAACAGAGCCCCTGAAGGGAGTTTACACTTTTATTTTAGGGGAGGGGGGGGACAAACTCACCAGAAGGGCTTCCAGGTTGAGTGCCGAAAGTGGGTTCCACATCATGGACTCCAGCTTTTTCAGCCGGCTTTCCACTCTGCTCTCCGCTCCAAACATGACAGCAGTTGGTTGGATTTAGTCCCAATAACATGAAAAAAATACGGAAAAGATAGAAAACTTCCCCTGGACGCGGCGGCGGGCGAGTTCACTCCTCTGCCCCTGTGTTCAGCCCCTCATATCAGCCGAGCTCTTCCTTCACACTGCCTCTCGGGAAGGGGGGTAACCGGGTTGTCAGGTTAGTGATCTCACCAAAGTTGTGCCCTTACCTCGGTTCTATGAATTGATATTTTACGGGTAGAAAACGAACAGAAACACAACAAGCGTCGCGTCACGTCACGTTCAGGTGTGTCCCGTCTGCGTCCAGGTAAACGCGACAAAACCTCTTGGAACTATAACGTGTGGAACCAGTGGGACAGACAAGAGTACAACTTGAGGTAACCAAACAATGTCACATCCGGTTATGCTCATCAAAGTAAAACCAAAGTCAGACTTGTTGATTCAAATTGAAACTTTTATTCGTAAGGGAATTAATATTACAGAAGACGTTTGGGGACAACATTTACTTTTGTTATTTAGATTCAACGTTCATATTCTTCGAGAGAAGTCGATTCAAAATTAGTATTGACTTTCTCTACCACATTTATGTTACTATTTAAAATGCATAATAAACAATAAAATGAATACACAAACACAGACACGGGGAGGATAAGTAAATATATTTGAAGGAATTTTATCGGCTTTTTCAAAACTGTATATTATCTAAAAGTAATCCATTCGCCGCATGGTCGTGATTGCTTTTGTCTTCGAAAGCAAACTCCTATATCCGGCTTTATGCTGCCTAATTCTGGACAGCTTGACAGGGTTAAAGCAGCTATGTCCCCCTTGTCCCCGTTCAGCATGAATGTGTCTTATCCTGTTATGTTGCCTCGGGCCGGGCTTGCCCACTTATTCGCTCCAATGTGGCCCAATTACTGCTTCTCTCCTCCAAAAACAGGAATTCCTGGACTCTTATCTCATTGATCTGCTTTACCGTCACAGCGACCAACTTCCAGTATTTTGGGAATGCTGATGAGCTGCCTGCAGACATGCTGACTCTAAAAATAGAAGTTTACGTGGACTGTTGTAAATGAGCAGGCCATGCCTAAGTTCTGAGTTATACTTTGTTTTTTGTCTGTGCATTAGGATAAATATAATTATACCTACTTACCTAATAATTATGTGTACATTATATTATATCCAGATTTATTGGGAAAGAGTATTAGTTATTTTTTGTTGTTATAATCATTATAATTATTACATTTACCCTGATTGTTATATTCAATGCCAAAGTAATCATATAAGTCATATATAAAATAAACAGAATAAATAAAAGAACTTCATACACCAGGCGTCTACCTGCTCTTATACAATAACTTTTATTTATTTTACTTTACAAAGAGGTCTCCACCAAACTCTTGGTTACTGTATTCAAATACAAACAATCTGTGTATAGTCTATTCAGACAGTGTGCTAAAACTCAGACAGGGGAGGTCACAAAGTACCAATAGCAATATAATTTCTGACACAAAGCATTTGGATTAACACAAATATATGGTCAGCAATGGCAATGATTAAAATGTGCATTAAAACCAGTCATGTGAGTCTCAATTGTCTTTTTTGGGGGGGGTCAGAGCAGAGGGCCACTTTTTGACACCATAGCTATCTGCAGGGAGTGATGTCATCACTGACTCATACAGGCTGTTGACATAGTCTCCTCGCCAGCCTAGGATGACGCTGACATAATGGCATGACCTGTGGTGAGGATGTATGCTGGAATGAGGGGGGAGACAGTGAAATATGTTGCTGCTGTAGGCGCACACACACACACACACACACACACACACACACACACACACACACACACACGCCTGATTGGCATGTCCTTTTGGAATGCGGTTCTGTGGTGGCAGGGATGGGTCACATTGGGAGTTATTCTAAGTGTAGGCCATGATGATTACTCTACCAGGGGTCTGTCTGTTGAACTCTTCATTTAGAAGCCTTTGAAAGGCAGCTGACTTCCCCCTGTGTTCTCCTTGTATGACACTGCTAAACTCATAGGCAAGGCTTAGGTGTGAGGATAGGAGAGGTGGGAGAAAGTCATGGTTTTGCACATCATTGGCACTCAGGTCAAGTCCCAATTCAGTTAGGCAAGTCAAGTCACAAGTCTTGAACTTTGAGTTCTGAATCCTTAAAAATGTATTCTTCCAAAAATAATAATGGGTGTAGTCAATTTCCACCAATCAAGATTTTTCTCAAATTAGTGTTTATCCAAATCAATTATAATGTGACCAAAACCAACATAGATTGTAACATGAAATGTAGGTAATTAACTGTTATCTTTGGTATATTCCTAATTCCAAAGTGGCTCTGCTGATCAACTCTGTCATTCAAAGGTCCAATGGTCACTGGTGTCAAAGTCAAAGTCAAGTTGCAAGTCATGTTTACGCTGCTCCAAGTCCGAGTCTTAAGTCATACAACTAGAGTCTACAAACTGGAGAATGACATAATGGCATGAATGTAAAGCTCCTGGCTTGGCACTGAATATCAAATGTCAGCTGGCATTGAATGCAGTGTTTCGACAGACTGCAAGCTTCTGTTCCGTCTCACAAACAGGCAGGTGCAAAGTTACAAAGGCAAACACTGCTCTCTAGTGGGGATACAGTTTTCAAACGTTTAAACAAAGGGGCATTAAGAAGTTCGGCACTCACAAAATTACAATCACCAAAGGAAAAACAAGTGATGAAATAAAGCACTTTTTGTGAAAATCTACAGATGTGTCAACCATAAATTAATATAACATCATTGTAGTAGCGGTGTGGTGTACAACTGGAAAAACTGAAATCATACAATGGGGGGCCGAGTGTTGACAAAGCCTCTAAGTGATCTAACTGGATCAAATCTCATTAGGTATCCCCAACAGAGGGGAGTGTAATACTGATCGCTGCATACAACAGCGCTTGATGGTGGAACTAATACCACATTTGGTAATATGACAAGCCTGTTTTCTAAAAAAAAAATCATCTGATCAGAGCCAGTTACAACAACATCAGAATCAGGATCAGTTTAATTGTGATGTGCCATATATGTTCAGGAATATATGATAAATTGCCAGGTACATGCATAGCACTCGGTGATGAAAGTGATTCTAATTCTGGTTTGCAACAAAAGGTTTGGCAGATCAGTTAAGATGATGACGATCACACATCTATAGACCAGCGTCATCAGGACGAGTGTGAGCAAACCATCTCAGATTACTGTTTATCAGTGAGCGTCCTCTTATACATTCCATATACTGTACGCTTACATAGCTGTGAGGAGGCACAGGGGGCATCCTCTCCTCTCCTCAGAGATTCTGTTATATTACTCAGTCTTTCGTCTTCACGGCCCAGACAGAATCTCTCCACGCAGCATGTGACCTGCCCGAGGATAAAGTCTCAATCTCAGCAGAATCTCTTTCCTTTGCTGATGGGAGTCGAGCAGAAATCACACAAAATGAGTGGTGGGGAATTAAAACCTCAGAAGTAATGGGTTACTGTACTGTGTACTGTATTTGGTTTGGGTAGCGAGGTGGAGGGGAGAAGCGTATATATTCCTGGCTGTCGGTCAAAAAAATAAAAAAAGCTCCTGAAGTCTGAGCCCCTGTCGGCCAGGTAACCCAAAACCTGGAGTGGGGAGTCAGCGTGGGATATGGGGAGAGGAACAATGTGGCTCTTTGTGTAAGCCGGGCAGAGAAAACAAACCGTTTCCCCTGGAAAGAGATCATGTTCAGGCTCCATCTGAGAAGACCACACAAGGCTGATCAGAGCCCTGTCTGCTGTGTGGAGTAAGGCGAGGAGGAGGAGGAGGAGGAGGAGGAGGAGGAGTGCATCTGGGCAACAAACACACACACACACACACACACACACATACACACGCGCAGGCACACAAACGTGCACACACGTTAGAGCCGATGTCAGACAGGGAGATTCTCCATGTCACCCACTCACTGAGCACAACTTTACACACTGGCCAGCTCTGCTCTGCTCTTTGGTCCAGGACGAAATGTGTGACTGTGTTGTGTTCTTCCCGCACGTTGGCTTGTAATAATATGGCCATCTGGACTGCTTCCTAGGTTGGCACCCTGCTGGGCTGCAGGCAGAATGACACTCTGGTGGGGCTGACAGGCTTGAGGAACGGGACGAAGGGTGTTAGCGCTGGTGTTGTCCACAAGAGGGCGTGGCACTGAATCTGGCACCACCATACAGTGTATAACAGGGTGTCCCTTCATTAGTTGGAGGAGGGAGGGAGGGAGGGGGAGAGAGAGAGACAGAGACAGACAGGGTGGTGAGACCTTACAGATTCTGGACTGAGTCATTCCCATTTATGCCACATTTTACATCAAGCCCCGCCTAATCCGTCCATTCCACATAAACACTGAGAGCGAGGCTTTCAGACATGTTGACACTCAGATAACTGTCGCAGAGGGCACAATCAAACAGGGAACATCTGGCCTCTTTCTCACTCACACACTCAAACAGTCATCTAAACACACATATTCTACATAAACACACACACACACACACATGTAAGGGCCAAACCAGGGTTCGGTACTCCCTCTGTCCCATTGCGTTTTAGTTTCAAACGCTCAGCGAATACCCATGTGGTAGGATCGGATTACACGGGGCTATAAAATATCCCAAATAAAGGCAAGGAAAACTGAGATGAAAAAACAGGCTATTTCCTGAGGTGAAATACTCCAGTTGGCTGCTAATTCTGTCGGAAAGGGAGCTTTTTTTTAAAAAGACGTTTAGCGGCAGAGACAATAGAACAGGACAGCAGTGTTCACCTCAGAGCAGAGAGGTGGCAAGCTTAAGTCATTCATATAAGCCAACAAGCTCCTGTTACACAGAGCGGCAGGGCCATAAATCCACCCTGCACAACACAAGCAGCATGCTGTGATTTCATATGTATCGGTTACTAAGGGAACGGAGAAAACCACAACAAATGACAAAGAGTAAAGTGGGAACTCATTTAGTGAAAGGGAATCTTGTTATGCTTTGGCAGATAACGTTTTGGAGTATAAGATAACCGCTCATATGGTGCTTTCTGCATCAACACCCATTATTTTTAAACACAAATCTTAATGTGACCTTTGCCCTTTGGAGGCTTGCTGGGAAAAACCAGAGACAAAAGCAGGCCAGTGGAAATCCGAACCGTCTCTTCGGTATCAGCGGATTGATCTCAGCACGTACAGTAAAAATGGTAACATGATCTTGTTATAGCCAGATACCAGCGGGTGAAGTTGATGGGTGGTGTTACGGGCATGTGGATGACCAATCAGGCAAGTGAAATCAAGAGGCCACTTTGACTGGTCCAAAGTAAGAAGGCTTTTCTGTTCCATTCTAACAACATCTGGTTGGCAGGGGACAGCGGCGGTGAGAGAAGAGAAGGAAAAGGAAGGAAGGAGAGAAGAGAGGACAGAACTGAACTCCTACATGGGAGTGAGGAGTTGAAGCCAGAATAGGGTGTCATTATGACATGTGTAACTGGATCACCCTGGATCTGCCCTTGTGTTTTCTGATGAAGGCCCAGAGCTCTATCACTGAGGGCTGGCTCTCATATTCACAGCGCCTTGTAGTCTGCCTGACAATCACCTCCGTCTCTACACGGCAACCTCAAACCGACGTCTGCGCTGCCTCATACTGTAAGAAAGCAAAGATTTTGACTTGGGGTGCGACACTCTGTCAACCTCGCTCGATCCTTCTCCTACTTTCTCTCCGTCATTCCAAATGACTACCAATAATAGCTGATTTGAGGAAAACATACAAATCTCTTCGTCGCGCTCTTACAAACACACTTGTCTGATAGAACAGGCTGCCATGCAACAAACAAAGCACTGCGACTGTGGTGAAAAGATCTCCTTTCAAAGTGACTCTCACTGTCTGTGCCCTCCACCTCCTTTCCCTGTTGTAACCTTAGAGCCCTGAGGAGTGCCAGGTTACTGGGATTCTCTGTCTTTGGCGCCATGCTGTTTGGTGACCACGCGCACACTGTGTGACCTGTGATTAAGCTCGCCCTGCATAAACAGTACCAAAAAGAGTGCGCCTGTATTTACAAAGCCAAAAGAAATTACCTTGATGGTGCAAATCCATCTCATGTGGTGATTGGGCAAGCCGCAATAAATGCTAGGAATTTAACCATTTCCTGCAGATGAATAAGACCTACTAGTTTTTTTTCTCTTCTCATGAATAACTCAATGATAACATACCTCCATCCTCTATTTATTCTGATCACGGATACGCAGGCACCGCCTCTTCAGAGCTGGCTCCATGTCTCCAGCACTAGGCAGATTAGGAGGGCTACGGAGGCTACCCTTGTCCCTGAGTTTGGGCAAGAGCAGCGGGGTGGTGGTCGCCCCTGTCTTAGGTGCTGTGGGCAGGGCATAGGCATGGTCCTCATCAGGAACATGGGGGTCTTCTCCTACCTCTCCGACGACAGCTAAAGGCTCCTCTGTCTCGCCGACTGGGCCTTCAACCTGAACTGGGCCAACCACAGAACACTTGTTCTCTTTGATAGCCTCCAGCTCGCTGAGCGGAGGGTCAGGGGGTGGTGCTGCTCTCTGTGGTAGGGAGAAGTCTGCGCTGGGAGGCGTAGATGATGGGGACATCCCATTGGGCCCATGGTCATGTGATTTCATGGCAGAAGGTGTGGCATCATATAGATGGCTGCCCACTCTGGGGCTAGTTGGGGTGTGTGACGAAGGGGCGTTGTTGTCCTGGTGATGGTAGACAATGTCTTGTGAGGGGGATTGTGGTAGGGAAGGTGTGGGTCTGATAATGTCATGAAGGCCTAATCTGGTACCCTGCCCAGTTCCTGACTCCCCAAGCCCTGATAAGTCGACCACACCATTGGTGCTGGGCTCCAGCTTCACTTGTGTCCTTTGAAGAACCCTCTGGATGACCTGTCTTTCTGACTGCTGCTGCTTATAGTCTGTTAGACCCTCTGAACTTGGAGGTGAGAAGGGGATTTCATTGAGTTGTGTACTAGGGGAGGATGTTCCACTGTGGGGTGTGGATGCTGGGGAAGGGAATGGTCTCTCAGATTTAACCCAATCTGTGTCCCTTGTGTTAGTGTCACTGGGTGAGAGGAGACCCTGAGTAAAGGTTTTGGCCAATATGCTTGCTACAAGTCTTCTGTCCACTTCAGTGATCCCTGGAGAGAGTGGCCTAGTAGCCCTGGATCTACCCCTGTCTGCTCCCTCTGGCACAGGCTGGATTACTCCACTGTGACTCTGGGTTTCTTGGGTTGATTTAGCAGGGATTGGAATTGGGATAGGAATAGGTATGGGGACAGGGAGAGGAACGATGATGGGATAAGGCACCAGAACAGTGGGCTGGGGGAGAAGGGGGCTAAAGGAAGGAATACCAAAGTTCATCATAGGAGGCATTGGGACAGGACCTCTGGGCATCATGTTCAGAGGAGGGGAGTGCAAGCCAGGGAAGTAGGCCCCAGGGAAAGGATGCATCATTCCGGGGGGATTCATGGAAGAGGAGGTGGGGGGCTGTAGGTGGGGAGAGTGGGGAGGCCTGTGAATGGGGCTAGAAGGAGGGCCTGGGTGTCTGTGAGGATTGGCAAGAGGGCTTTTCAGGCCCTGGGCATGAAGAGGTGGTCTAATGAACGGCATGGGCATTTGATGCATGGGCTGGTGCTCCAGAGAGGAACGTGGAGGGGGAGGCAGAGGGCTAGGGTGGGGCGACATCTCCAAATGTGGAGGAGGGTGGATGGACCTTTCCAGTGTCCTCAGCCCTGAGACAGGGACCTTGGAGGAGGATGAAGAAGCCTCTGAGGGAGATATGGAGGTGGATGCTGCTGATCCATGAATGGGTGTAGGTCCTTTAGGGGATAGGGTTCTATGACGGGCTTCCCCTGAACTGTTGCTACTGTTCCAAGACTCCGGAGTGAGTAGCTTTTGCCCCGATACACCGCTCTCCCCCCTCCCGTCCTGGCTGGTTCTGCCTGGGCTGGAGCTGGAGCTGGTGAGAGCTGCACGGGCCTCTCGGTAGAAGACATCCATCTTGTACTGATTCAGACACTTGGTGCTGCAGAATTGGAGCCTCTCCTCACCAGAGCCAAAGTCCAGGTATTCTTTAGTGTGACGGACATGCTTGCACCAGTCACATACCTGTGGCACAGGGGAGAGAGACTGTGGGGGGTCATTGAAGTGAAAGATCTCACGGGAAAGCTTATAAATGTTCAAGTAATGGTAGATAAACACATTCCACCACAATATTTAAAGGTCAGAAGAATGCAGTAACAGCCACTTAATCTGATGATATGATTACCAATGATACACTGATTGTGTGCTCTTACTCGCATGTTGCTGTTTATCTTCAACACCAGCCTGGATGAGTCATCGGTATGGGGGTGCTGTGGGGACCTCTCCCCATGAAGGTCTTCATCTCTGGCCTGACAGAGGAAAACCACAGTGACAAACATGATAAAAACTGCTCTGAAACAGCTGGTCAGATCTGATTACACCCTACTCGTGATGGATCAATCCCCCAATTAATGATGATCTAACAACAGTTGCTTTCAATCAAATCAGACCAGGTCTTATATAACAAAAACAAAATGAGCTTAAATGTTTTGCATTGTCATTAAGGTTGGAGACAGTAAAACAAAGAGAAATCACTATGTTGTGAAATAGATATGATATCTACAACTGGGCAGGGAGATAATGTAGATGATGTATTGTCATATTGGTAATGGTCTTGCCAGTATTCATTTCGGAAATTCCTCTTGATTTATGTAAGCTGATCTTTGGTGGATCTGAGTGCTCCCCCATCTCTGTGACCCATTGAGTCGTGTTGAGTTACGAAACATGAGGCAGCTGAAGGTAAGGTATGCACTGAAAGTGGACACCTCGCCCCAGGCCTCCTGGCCTTCCTCTCAGACAAGCAAGGACAAGCCAACAGCAATGCTTTCCTCTACGCCTCTGAAAAACTAGAGGGCTTGTTGCAAGCAGCCTGTTCAGCCCTCTTTTTGTCTCTGTTGTCGTGTGAATACACCAAGCACAGTATAAACAACAGCGAGGGTGAAAGATGATATCTGTGCTCATCACCTTGTACCTCTAAAGAGGGGATCTTCGTGCCGTAATGGAAGGTGAAAAATCACAGTAATGTGCATCAGAGTAGTTCTCCATAGTTGTTGTTCCCTGTCCTCCAGACCAAAGCCACTTAATGGCTGAGTCCTCCTCCATTAACGTGAATGTGATACTATGTGTCCTCTACTTTGACCTCCCACCCACCATTCCTATGCTAGCTTTATAACCCCAAACTTCAATGGGTTCTGAAGGTCTGTTAGTAATTCCTGTCTTCTGTTTATGCATGATGGACATCTGGCACATGTGTGCAAGTATATGTGTGTGTTGGTGAAATGTGTAAATGTACTTTTTTTTGGTGGCCCTGTAAAATCTGGCCACAGACTAAAGATGAAATTAAGCCTATACTAAATATGTCTCATTTATCGTTATGCTTCTTAACATGCAAAGTAAAATAAAATAAAATAAAATAAAATAAAATAAAATAAAATAAAATAAAATAAAATAAAATAAAATAAAATAAATTAAATTAAATTAAATTAAATTAAAATAAAATAAAATAAAATAAAATAAAATAATTCCAATATCAACATGAACAACTGAAGCCTGTAAATGTGTAACTGTGTTTTAACTGTTAACTCTGCTTTAAATTCTGCATGACTCCTTGACATTAGCTTCTCGGGTGGTTTGATGTACCTGATGGGGCGGGGGAAGAATTCTTTTAACATATATGGACCTAATCAAACTGGCCTACCCCCACCGTGAAAAGACGGCACATTAGCCAGAACTAGAGCAGACAGAACTTGCCCAAAGGGAAACAACCCTCCCGTAACATCCTGCCCCTGATATTTCACCCCCTTCACCCCAGCCCTACCCATTACCCTAACCCCAGCCTCCCCTGACCCTCCTTCCTGCTGCCCAGCTCCTTAACATAGTGTTTCTGGGAAGGTTGGAGGCGATTGGTGATCGTTGTATTGACATATATAAATGTACATACACACACACTCTCCAACTATAATAGTATCTAAGTAAGATAACTGAGTGGAGGGTCTTTGCATTTTTCTTAGGATAATTGCACCTTCTTCTTAAATACTGACCTTGTTGCGTTTGAAGTAGGCCCGTCTGCAGGCAGCGAAGCACTTCTCACTGCAGAAACTCTTGAGCTCTGCACCCATACACAGCGAGTAACGCTTGACGCCTTCCTTCTGGCACCACACACACACTATCTGCACATTCTGTACATCTTCCACTGCAGGGGGGAGAAAGACAGAGGAAAGGTGAGGGTTGCAGTCAGCAAAGGTGAAAAGGTCAAAGGAATCACTTAAGGTATCATTACCCAGCTGTGGTGCAAAAGCCTTATTCTGAATAGCTTTGTGAGACAGTTGTGGTCAGGAGATCTTTTAAGGCCACTGAGTGAGACTGGTGTTGATAATAGAGGATTTAAAGTGACATAAAATGCCATCTGACATATTAGCGATACCCAGCTCCCTGTATATGCGAACAGCTGTCAGATTTTAGCTGACTGAAAGTGTATCTCTTCCATTTGGACAGAAGTCAACAGAAAGGAATACCTGTTCTGTTGTTATGTCACCATAATTTACAGCAACTCAAACTAACTCTGCTTCTCAAGTGTCATTTAAATGAGACGTTAAAGTTCTATTATCATCATCATAGTTTCTATTTCTTTGGGTCAGTATGTTATTAGGTTAAGATGAATGTTGTCTCAGCCTGTTCAGCCCCTCTGGTGATCTACAGTATCTGCACATACCTTTGACACATTAGCTTAATGGAACTACGTAATGGCACCAAAGAACTGGAATGTGAAGAAGGTTCTACAGGTTCTAGGACTACCTATGCCTATGAGCAAGTTACTGAACCCCTGCCTGCTCCATCCACAGCAGCTTGACCTTGCACTTTGGCCATTTTGCTATAAGAATGTGGTACAAGTGAGCGGTACAAGAGATGATATGTGCCAATGTTATCATAATAATGTCTATTATTTGCAAAATCGATACCCAGGTGGCAGTTTAGTCTACCTGCAGATGGTTTGATGAGGGGGACAATGACAGGAGCACTCTTGTGCTCCTTGGGGCTGGTCAGGGATGAACTTGTTGAGGAAGAGGAGGGTGAGGAAGAGGAGACGCTGGAGGACTCTCTCTCTCCACTCTTCATTGCCAAGACTGAGTGACTGACTTTGGTGTCCGCACATTTGGGTTTTGGCAACGAGTTTTCTGGAAGACATAAAGGTATCATCATGACACAGATTTGGATTTTTCATGGAAATATGATACTATAACTCCACAGAATGTCTACTGGATACTGTAATAACTGTTGTACCTGTAACAATGCCTCATACAGAGTTTGAGTACAGACATGTGAAGAAACCATAGCTGTATGATAATGAATGAAACCCGAGAGGAATCGGCTAAGTTGCAGCTACAGGAGAGTACGTCTGGCAAATCTGTGCGGCAGTGACTCAATGTCTGCGCTCAACCTGCAGAACCTGTTAGGTGGTCGTGTGTTTCAGACGACGACGACAGACACCTGCCCTCACCTTTGAGCACAGACACATGCTGACGGCGTTCTCTGTAGTTTCGAATCTCGCCGGCCTCAGAGTCTCTGAGCTCGACCTTGTCGTAGCCGTACCAGCCCAGCAGCTCGTTCATAGTGCTCTCTGCGAACGTCTGGATGAGGAAAGGAGGAAAAGAAATCACTGATTAACATTCTATGTAAAGGGATACGGTAACTGAGCCACAGGCTGCCTGCAAATGGGAAATTCTGACCTTACATCTTGGGGTTGTTAGTGGAACTTTTTATCCCATGTTAAACATAATCAGACCTTCCTACTCTGAATCAATGCATGGGCTTCATTCTCAGCCCGGGCCGAGCCGGGGAAATGAATACGAGCACAGTGGAGTACAGAATGACGATTTTTTCCATGATGTATTCAAGTTGTTTACTCTTGCTAAATCTGAGACGGAAAGGTTTAAAACCTAACACCAGTGTGAAATCTATGAATCATCCTTTGTTTATCTCTTTTAATTGGAAAAAAGAGGGAGAAAAGAAAACTGTTCTCCGCAGATGGGATGTGTGGTCCCTTTTTTTTTATTACGACCAGATGAAAAAAAAAAAAAAAAAGCCCCACAAAGGTCTCTCTCTCTTTATCCACCCACCTCTCTTCTGTGGCTTTTTGGGAGAACCGGATTGGAGGAGAAACCCGATCCGGAACGGGCAGAAATCAGAGCGGGACACCCTACACCACAGCGAGGTCCCACGGTTCTCGGAAATGCCCCGCTCCTCTCTCTCTCTCCCTCTCTCTCTCTCCTGCTCCCTCCAATGTCCAACTCTCTCTCTCTCTCTCTGTCCCTCGCTAGTCTTCCCTGTCCCTCCCCTCGCCTGACTTTCTCTCTCTTCTGTCTCCCCACTCTGCCGCCCCACCACCCACACAACCTCCCATCTTCACCATCCTCCCCTCCGCCCCAGCACCTTCCAGCCCCGACACCCGACACGGCTCTGCCTCTCAGGTTTCACCCTTTTCCAGTGCAGCCAGTCTGCCGTGGTGGTGGCGGTGTTGTAGCAGCGCTGTAGTACTGACTGCACATTCTTTCCCCCTGCTTTCCTCACTCCGACCTCTGCTCTGCACTAGGGCCTCAAAGAAATGGATCTCTCCCTTCGCTTGCTCACTTTCTGCTGTGTGTGTGTGTGTGTGTGTGTGTGTGTGTGTGTAGGAGAGAGAGAAAGAGAGAGTGTGTGGGTGAGTGCAAGCAGTGGTATCATATCCAGCTAAATATGCCTAACGATGATTAAAGTTAAATATCCGGTGTCTGGTGCTGTGCTCGGGGTCTGACGTGGAGGGAGTAGGTCCGAATGCGGTGTTGAAACAGATGTATTACTGAGACAACACTGGGCCAGACCTCAGCTGCCCTAGAAAGCTCTTACTGTCTTTTCCCTGTGCCCTTTCATAATTCCACACACTTATTTTAAAAGGTTCACATCGTCAGACTCGGTTACCCTGCTGCGAGTCCTGTTTGGTTCAGGTTGGGTCCCTGTATGTTTCGAATCAAGCACGATTCTGTCAGGGTATCACGCCGTCCCACGCAAGACTTTAATGATTATGTCGAGGAGGAGGGGTCACAACTTTCCTTGAAGTTACAGTGCACAGAGCTCCGTGTCATTTAGCCCTCTTTCTGTTTTCTTATTAGTGAAAGACAGCCATATTTTTTCACCCCTCCCTCCACTTCCCCACAATGTTGTTTTTGTTTCTTTTTGGCAGTTCAGACAAACATCTGCTTTGTGAGAGTGACAAGCCATATCCCAAACCACAGAGAGGGCTGCAGCCAAAGGCAACAAACCGGGGCCGACCCCGAGATTGAGCCCAGGCAGGCTTACATCAAGCGGGGATAGCGTTTCACGTGTTTTGATTAAAATTAGTTAAGTTGTAACACTACACCTCCCCTGGATATCAAACGCTACAATCCAAACCACTTACACAGAAAGAGCACATTTCCTCTCTCACGCAGGCCAGCATCTTTCTCTCTCGCCCTCTCCCCCCCCCTTAAAAAACGGCTTGTCTTTTTAGATTTCTCAGCTCGTGGTTGAAGGTGCCTTGAATATCTGTTACCAACCACACTCACAGGTCTCAAATAGCCCAAATGTCCAAACCCAAACAAAGCAGACAATCCATGTATTGGTTTCCATGTAGTAATAGGCTCATGTCGGTGGGAGGGAATCGTGCCTGTTACTGTGATTTAACTAATTATTGGTTATGCAGCAAGCTTCCTCAAACTTATAGAGATTGTTTTGTTAGAAGTGAAGAGTGACTGTAATTATGTTGTTTATAAGTGATATTTGAACAACTTGGTGTGATGTTTAAAAAAATCTGATAGGGGCAGTTTACTTTTTCCAGTGTAAGGTTGAGGGGAGGCTATTTAAAGGATATACATGTCCTCTCTCTCTCGCTCTCCCCCTCTCGCTCTCTCTCTGGTAAACCCGATGTGGTACACAAGCAAATGTGCGCATTGCAGGAGCGAGGAAGAAGTGACGCACATCTGGATCTCCACTGGACATTACAGTGTACGCGTTCGGCCACAGCTGGCCTGACATGGCGTCACGAGAAGGCAAAGGCCAGATTCTTATCCACTGCTAACATCTGCGGTGTCTAAATCTAACACACACACACACACACCCGCGTCTCTTTGCGGCGATACTTCCTATTAAGATTACGCAGAGAAATTGAAATTACCTTTGTTTTTACTGGTAAAAAAGTGCTTTTTGATTTAAATCAACGCGTCTCAAACTTACTCATAACTTGTCTTCTTATATCGTGGAACCAATATGAATGTGTCCTGGTTGTTTCCCAGCAGAGAAGTAAGTGTGCGCAGTTACTGAAAGATGTTTTACGCGTAAAGAAGTTATGGTGCGTTCACTGACACACCTCAGGAGGAATCCCCCCCCCCTCCACACACGAAAACGACTCAGATCGCCCCCCACCGCCAGCTCACCTTCATCTCCTGGTTGATCTCCCTCTTTACAGGGTGCGCGGGTTTCCTGCTGCGTTTATTTTCCGGTGGTCTCCCTTTCTCCATCTCTGGCATAGTCCTAGTCTGGCTAGATCCGATCCGGGTCGGTGTTTGGTTGTCACCTGGAGAGGTTTTTAGTGGAGTACCGCAGAGAGAAAGCTGTCACTGCCGGTGACAGCGGCTGTCATTCCCGGGCGTCTAAGTCCCTCACCTAGGGCTTCACACCATTGAGTCCAGTGAACATGCGTGCGCTCAGGCTGGAGGCTCAGCAGCCTAACAATCCCCACTCTCTTCCCCCGACAGTGTCAAGCCTCCGCTCACGCTCAACAAACTATTTCCGGTTAGGACTTTTAATGTAGGCGCCTATTGACTAAGCGGTGTAACGTTTACGCCCTCGGAGTAAGAATGACAAAATAGTAATACGATAAGTACCAGCGCATTCAGTGTTCTTTCATGTCAGGCTGACTAAAAAAAGAAGAGTAAAATATTAGCTGTATCTGTTCAAGTAATTATGTGACCAGTGATAACTTTTAAAAGGCAACCCTCCAACAACGATTAAACCCAAACAACTTTGAAAAAAAGTCTAAATTAATTATCTTAAAAAGCTTTGACATTCAAAAAAATCAATAACACGATATTTTAGAAAATCCTTACAAAATGCACTTTGGGAGTTTCTATCAGCACTACTACATACAACACTTTAACCTTCAATTAAACTAATGCAATCATGATATTGGTGGACAAAACTGACTTAAGACTTATTTCCGTGTGTGTCCTGCCAATTTCCTTTTGAAAAGCAATGACGAAACCTGTTGTCTGCTTTTATTGTGAAAGTCACCTACGCCTCACTACCGGTCGTATTTCTACTTTCTCTGCGTTGCTTGACGCCCTTCTCCGTAGCGGGGAGCAGGGAGAAAGGGAGGGCCCTCTGATTTGATGTAACCCAACACCTGGCGCCCACCCCTCCCAAATCTCAACAGATACATTTCACGAGGAATGCGAAGACCGTGTTTTATCTAAGGGGACACAGTACAAACACTGTCTGTATACTCTTGTCTTAAAATAAAGAGATGAAAAGCGCTGTGAGTTAAATGATACCATGGCAGAATGTTTGGGGCTTTCTCCGATGGCATCTGTTTGATCTCTCTCTCTCTCTCTCTCTCTCTCTGTGTGTGTGTGCGCGCGCGCGCGCTACACAAAACCAACACCTGAAATATTAACATTTGGCCAAGGAGCCTCCTTTCCGTAGCTAGGGCCTGAGGGTAGGATTTACATGGGAGTTAAGTGTGTGTGTGGGTGTGTGTGTGCAAAAAAGAGCAGTGGAAGTAAACATTTGTCCCCTGGTTATTCTTGATGGTAAAGGGCAGAGGATTTATGACAGTATAGGGTTTCACGGCCGGTGATGAAAAGATGGACGTGACCTGAAGTCACACAAACAACTGGCAATAAACGTAGAAATGTGTTTTTATGTAATGCAAAACACCATTAGCTCTCAAATGTAGAGTTAACACCTTTAAATATAAAGCAGTTATAAGGATTCACACTATTTCCACTGGTGTGTGAATTGAACGCGGCCTGTGAGCTTTCACTTCATGTCCATGTTCGGAACTTTCACTTAAGTCACCAACCGCCACGCTGAGAGACAGACAGGTAGTCAGTCAGACAGGATAGGAGGGTCTCTCTCTCTCTCTCTCTCTCTCTCTCTCTCTCTCTCTCTCTCTCTCTCTCCTCTCCGGTCTGCTCTGGTTGGAGGAATCCAGGGACCACGCTCGTGTAAACAGAAACCCAATCCAGTGCGCACAGCTTGGGTTTCGCCCCCTCGTAGACCCGCTGATGATACCCGATCCGGTCCAGGCTTTGGGAAAGGAGCTTATCTGATGCCTCACAATGGCCCCCTCTCTCTCCCCTTCTCCATAACAGCGCACATCTGGTGCCTCTGCAGGGAGCGATGTCCCCCTTTCTCCAGGGAGTGAAGGCTCACTATTCCCTCTGAAATCCACTTAGACAAATGGCAGATGACTACAGGCTGTATTTATGAGCCTAACATTACAATCCATAACATCTGGATTGAATCATAACAATTGCCCCGCTTTGTGTATTATTATTTGCATTACTGTCCATGGATACATCATGATTACAGTGAATTTACTCTGCCAGTTAAGAGAGGATGGATGAAATGACCCACACACTGAGATACGCGCCGTCACCACTAGGGGGCGATATCAAGTTGTCTTTGACCTTTGTTGTTAAGCGTCAGATGTTTGCAGATGCATTCTGTTGGTCTGAGGACAGATTTAGTTGTGTTTCTGGAAATTATCCTTAAAGTGAAGCCACATTTAAATTACAAGCAGAAGCTATCTATAACTTTTAATATCTTTTGGTTAACTTTTTATCTATAGTACAGTAGTATAATTTGTTGATTGCTGATAAATATAGAACAAGACCTAGACAATGGATGCCACTATAAAGTAAAAGCCGCCCCTTGAACAAAGTACATTCTACCGACTTTGGACGTTTCATGAGGCAGGATGAGCAGATGTGAGCTTAGGCTGATTTCCATCTTTGGGACCCCGGATGAGTCAAATTAATTAAACTCTAGGTAAAAACAAGTTATTATAGTGATGTGGAAAACTCCTCACTATCCCCCTGTCTCACAATGGCTTAATGACACTGTGTTTTCTTAAACTTAAGAAAATTAAGTATACAATGAGAGGACATACTGATAAGTGTTGGGGGTGAATATTGGAATTTTTATTTTATTTTATTTTATTTTATTTTATTTTATTTTATTTTATTCTATTCTATTCTATTCATTCTATTCTATTCTATTCTATTCTATTCTATTCTATTTTATTTTATTTTATTTTATTTTATTTTATTTTATTCTATTCTATTCTATTCTATTCTATTTTATTTTATTTTATTTTATTTTATTTTATTTTATTTTATTTTATTTTATTTTATTTTATTTTATTTTATTTTATTTTATACAGCGTTTCTAATGCATCCTGTTTCAAAGCAAATCATTCCAGAACACTTTCTTAAGTATGCAGAAGGTCATCAACATTATCTGCAAAGTGGAGACATATAAAGTTGGAGGCTAAAGAGGAGCAGTTAAGGGGAGAAAGGGAACAAATTAGGAGGGAAAAGGGGCAGCTGGCCATGGAAACATCATGTGTCATGTGCTTGAAAGGAATTCATCAAGGCGTGATTACTGTCAAAATGACACTGAGTTTCATGCAGAGGCAGAATGATATCACAGCATGCAGTTTAGCGGCTTGGCTCATTAATGGACCTCACTGTACTGGAAACAATAAGAAGAAAAATGTTTGCTTAACTGTAACAACCAACCAAATCTCTGCTCGACATCTGGAATAAATGTTTATCCAACTGTGTAATCAGGGAATTCAATCAGCGGAATTAAAAGATGGACATTACTGTGTTGGCTGGCCCATCAGTGGGGAGAATCCTGTTTTGCCGAGCAACACACTACAACGGAAATTTGACAAGAACGCAGCATTGACCTGGAGATCTCACCAATTCTCCTGTTGGGCTCATCCACTTTAGGAAGGAGTCCACTGCAGACATGGCAAGCTTGTTTGCCCCCTCCTGTGTACAAACAAATCCTAAATATATAAGAATAAAAGGAAGCGACAGAGAGAGAGGGAGAGAGAGAGAGAGAGAGAGAGAGAGAGAGAGGAAGAGAGTCCAGCTGTGCCACAGGAGCCGTAGCTGAGGGAAGTGAAGACAAATAAAGACTTGATAATACAGTCGTGATCCAGAAAGATTATCTTAAGCCCACAGAGATGTAGTCGATATGAAAGCATAAAATCAATGGGATGGTTGAGATCATCTTCGCTTTTTCCTGATCCTGATGATCCTGCCAACTCATCTGACAGCCATCTGAGGGGAGGAGCCAACTGGGCACACAGTAGATGTGCCAGATCATTGTCAGGGTCAGAGGCAGCATGGCAGACACTGGGCTGGAGGTCTAGGCCCTGGCTTAGAGTTCACCATAGCAGGGTCCACCGTATCCTACTCCCCCCCTTAAAACCTCCTCCACGCTCGTAAGTGGTCTTAAGTCATGGTTGACTGATTGGACAATAGATCTTTCAGCAGGAGGATTCCTTGGTCTCCATGCTGTGTTTATTCGCGATAATAAAACTTAATTTCCATGCAATTCTATTGAAATACTTATCATTTTTCCAAGTCTAATTTTGGGGTTCAGCGACATGCAAAGAGTGTTGCCAGATAAAAAAAACATTCCGTATTGTTTTCAACTTCTTGGAGTGACTTTAGTGTTAAACCTCTATTTTTTACGGTGATAAGAAGTAACCTTTGTGATGTAATAAGTGTCTGCCTCCCTGACTTCTCACATGGCCCCTTTAAGACTTAAAGACATGTTATAGACTTGAGTTACTCTCAAATCATCTGATCTTATATATTACTAGAAGAAAAAAGTTTTCCTTTATTTACAGCAGGCCACTTGTTCTGAAATTCCGATTAAGTCAACCAAACTCTGGGATCTATCAAATTTGAATCAAGTGAACACACACACACCTGATACAGACAGAAGCAGAAAGAGACAGGTGGATATTATGCAGCTCTGTGTAAAGATGGACTTGTTTTGAGTCTTTACTTTCCTCGAGATAAACACTAGGTGTCGCTGCTGTCATATTCACACAATTTACAGACAGTCTAACACTTACATCTGTGTGTCGCATGTGAGTGTATGCACAACAAATAGCGATATAGTACATGTAGAAGCCCAATATGAAGAAGATGATTAGTTATAGAATGCATCATTAAGTGATATAAAAATGTGACGTCAGTATTATTAGTTTTGGTGAGATCCCAGAGGTGATACATTTACGGTGAAGAGGAAACAAGGAGTGCCACTACAGGGAGGAAGACATTTAACCACAAACTATCGTGAAGCCAAACAGCTGATTTGTCAAGAAAAAAGAAGAAATTTTAAAGAAATTGTTCTATTACTTATTTTCCATACATTATTTAGATATCGAATTGTTTGTTTTGAAATTCAGATCCCCGCACATATCACGACATACAGTAAATACACACAATATCGTGATTTCGCGACCCAAAAAAAAGTGAAACGTCATTATTCTATATTCATAATCTGCAATTAATTATTATGATATTATATTATTATATTAAAAGCAGCATTCCCACCCTTCGCACATTGGACAGCCTGTTCTTGTCCTCCGGGCTACGTAGGAGGCGCTGCTGGTATATAAAGCTGCGGTGGCAGTGAACACATCACAGAGCAGCAGCAGAAGCAGCGTCACACATCAGAGCTCCTCCATCTGGCCAAATGTTTGCAAGAATGCCTAAAATGACCATCGTTCATCTTGGAGTGACTGTGTTCGCCTTATGTTTAATAACTCAGGTATGAGAACATTCTCATTCTATTATTTACTGTAGTGTAGTCTATTATTTTATCTATATCTCAGGATTATTTGTTTTATTTATTGATTATAGTGGTTAATAATAGAGGTAGAATGGTCTTTATGAACTCTTTTGTGATGTGTTTGTTAATTACGGTCTGAATGAGGAATGAACCTGATCTGGAATTGTAGGCACACATTGTTTCAAAACCCGGAATAGTTCGCTAGTGCAAAGGTGGAGAGAGAGGCTCAGAATGGTTTGTTCCTGTTGTCAGAGCCCATCCGTTCATTTGCACACACTCTGATTGTGTACTTTATTTAAGTAAGTATCCTAGAAACTAGAGGGGAGAGGAATTCTGAAAATACTTCAAATCATTTTCTAAAAAGATAATTACATATTATATGTAGCAATTATTAATTTTATTTATTTAAAGGAAAGGGAAAACTTTGTAGTAAACTTCCAACTTTTAACACTTACAGGCTAAAATGCCCAGATTTTATTTACCTAAAATGTGTCCCACTGCCTTATACATTATGTCTACAGCTCAGATTGGAGACGTGAAAACCAAATGTCCTCTCAGTTCACTTTTGCAAGCAGCAGTTTTATAACAACACTGATAGGGCTTCATCCTCCTCTTTCTTTCCCTCTTCCTCACTACGAACAGGTGCTCTCTCAGGGAACCACAGAGGGCATGAAAGGCATGGGAAATGGAAATGGAAATGGAACCTCCACTAATGCCACCTCTGCGACCACTGTGGTCCCTACAGCAGCAGGTTTCTCACTGCATGCAGGCATTTTCCCGTTCCTGACCCCCATCATCATGGCAGGCTCACTCCTACATTTCTACTGTTGAAGTTTGGACCCCCACAACCCTCTCTCTGCTGCAACACAGTCCAACCGCATCCCATCCCATCCCATCCCATCTCGCCCAGCCCAGCTCGGCTCCCCTTCACCACACTGAGCAGAGACCACAAGACTAACATGGATGACCTTCGCAATCTACTTTAAATGATAATACAAAAAAAAAAATGTTATTTCAAGATGTGTCTTTCCATGAAGGGGTGTCACCTTTAAATGGAGCTCATCATCAAGGCCCCCCTTCCAGCCCCTCGCATGGAATCAAAAGGAACAGCAGCCCACCCAACTTCCTTTTTGGCTTTAGTTTCATGTAGTCATGCTGCATCACATTTTGGAGATGCTCAGGGCTGCGGTTGCTTTGTCTTAATCGAAATGCGGAACACTTGCGTACACAGAGGTTCTTTTTGTGGTTTCAGTTTCACCTGGGAATTGATATGAAAATGGGGTTATGCAAGTGATGTTTGCAACATAGCATAATGGGAAAATAAGTGAACTGGATGACATTTCAGTTCGCTTTCATAATTTGCATCATCAGTCTTTTTTATTAGACATGTTAAAGATATGTATGTAGCAAACAAGTTGCCACAGGACTTATGTCAGTTTTGCCTTGTGATTTTTAAAGAGTTGTGGTTTTTTTTAAGGAGGGTATGACTGGCACCTTTTCCCTGCCTCTATGGGTTTAGACCCCAATTGACTGTTTATATAAACATATAGGTTTGTAAACATATGATTTATATTTCCCCCATATAGTTTATATTTTGTATTAATGGGACTGTTGTTATGTTTGTTAGTGTGGGAATCAGACAATGAAAGAAATGGCAATGTACAATAAATAATGAAAAATGACAACAGCAATTGTTTCCTCCGTTCTTGTTGTTGTCGGCACGTTAACCACTAATCAACCTCTCCTCTTTTGCTCCAAATCTACTCGGATCTCTTTCCACAGAGCCACCCTGATAGGGCTTGTTAACGGGAACGGTGATTGTTGTAGGAGTCATCATGGAGCTACCAGGCAGTCTAGACAGATAGATGCTGAGCTGGCTACAGCGCCACGTATAGACTCAGCTTCCCCCTAATGCCCATGATCTCCTCTGGATTAGCGCCAGAGCAACATAGGCTGCGGATGTGGAGTACCAGTGGAGATTCTATTGAAGTCCTAACAAGTCATCAATGAATGAAAACATGATTACTGCGGGCAAAAGTGTGCCATGTTTAATAATATACCACTATTTATATCCGTCTGCACTTCAGGGTTGTACTTGCAAATGACATAATGCAAATAAGGCACAGCTAGCCTGAAGGGAACATTTTGATGACTTAATATGGTTGATCTACACTGTCTAGTCTTGTTTAAAGTCCCAAATAACATGGGAACATATTTATATATCCTTATGTTATATGGATATTAGAATGAACACAATATGTACAAAATCTATAGAATTTGTCAGTAATAAGGGAAGTGTATTATTACAATATGATGTTTCAAAATGGACGGCCTTTGGAAGAAAAAGAAATTGTGTCATATGTAATGTAATCATAAGATAATCCAAAACATCCCTATGAACATTGTATCTCAGTCAGAATGTGCAGCTGCAGCTCAGAAGTGCCTCAGCACCAGTAAAGCCAGCAGCATGACTCATTAGTCCGGCCTATTGTCTCCCAATCCTTTCTGCTGTATTAACCCCACCCTGCACTGCTCTATCTCCCCACCATTTCCCCTCCCTCCTAACATCCCATTTCGAGATCAATCCATTTAGTATCCTCCCTGGCTTTCGTTGGTTGATGGGCTGCACAAATGGAAAACAAATAAAAAAGGCTTTTTCCTCTTAAATGGAATCTCAGATTCAGGGCAACAAACTTGAAACACACTTGAAAAAACACACTGATGGACAGGATTGGCGGCCTCTTTGTGTGGAGGTTGAGTGATCCCCCCGTGTCTGTTTGGTTTCCTCCAAGTGCTCCAGTTTCCTCTCAACTCTAAAGATGTAAAGGAGAAGCCCAAATAATACATTCAGCAACTCAAAACATTCAATGCCAACAAAAACTAAAATCTATATCAAATCCCTTTATAGAAATATAGTGGCTCCAAGTTTCTTTATTAGATTTCTGTATTGTCCCACTGTTTCTGAATCCCAGTGCTTTGTGTTATAATGCCAGGTAGTATTCTCGGTATATAGAGCACCAAAGCTAAAAGCAGTCTTTCCTGCATCACTGCTATCCTGAAGAATCTGGAGCACCAAGCATCCTGAGAGCTCTGATAACGTCTCCATTCCTCCAACTCTCTGTTTAATAGGAAATGTGGGTTAGAATTGACATCTTAATGAATGTGTGTCATTAGAAGTACAGATACTGTCCTATAAAAACAGTGGAGAATCCCACTTTAGGAACACATACTATGCTCTCTATGATATACAGTAAATGACAAAACAGGTTCTAAACACATTATTCAGAATGTCATGGCCTGTAGTAATGAAACGCCTATTAAAAGCAGTAACCTGTCTTCTGTTGACCACATACTAAATGTGGATTATGAAGCTTCAGCTGCCTATCATTATATCTAATCATTACTTCCCTTTTCTTTCCCTTCACTTGTATTTTAAATTGTACAATGTCCCTGTTGTCACCTCTTGTCGCAGACCTTTAGTCTTTTCTAAATTATTCAAGTGTACTTGCAGGGACAAACACAAAGTGAAAGTGAGGCTATCACACACTCAGCATTTGTGAATAGGCAGGATGGGGTGTATTGATTATCACTCTGTGAACACAGATAAAGCGTTGTGTGTGCATGACTGTGCATTTTAGCAATTGTCTAAACTAGCATAATTCTACAGTATGTTAGTCTAAAAGCCAAAACAAGAGGTCCGTTCAGTTCAAAAATAACAGTTTGGTTTAGTTGTTGACTGTACATAGCTTTAACTTCCCCCAAAGGGCATTTTAGGATTGTGAATAATCTATTACACACCCAAGAAGACAATCACATGGCTCTGTGTCACACCTGTCCAGTCATGAGTCTGTTGCCTAGCATCTGGCAAGCTCTTTGTGCTGGTTAATACATACACATGAGCTCATCAACACAAAGACAGCATTTGGTCCCAATTACAAATATTGGGGACATACAATGGCAAAAGGATTGTGTATTTTTCTTTCTGCATAGACATCTTTAAATTAAGATTTGGACAAGATACAAGCATTATGTGATGTAGAATTGCGTGTTGTTTATCATTTCTTGGGTCCAGCAGCCATGCATCATTTCCATTTCTCCCTTCTCCACCCACGCTAAATCAATTAAACCAGGTGTGCTGATTTGATCAAGAAGTGGATTGCGTTCATGGAAGGAGAGCATTGAGGAAGCATAACAGAAGCCACCAAGTGTTCGGTGCAAGATAAGCAATGCACACCAACATCAAAAACAAAGCAGCCGGGATCATTTTCATGTTGTTGACTTTACAATAGAAAGCAATATTATAACAATATTTTCTTTAAAAACTCTCTATGTAAAGTGCTTTGAGATAACGTTTGCTGTGATTTTGTGCTACATAAATAAAGTTGACTTGAATTTAATTCAATTAATATGATAAATTCTACTTTTTGAATACCTACCTACCTACCTACCTATCTATCTATCTATCTATCTATCTATCTATCTATCTATCTATCTATCTATCTATCTATCTATCTATCTATCTATTGCTGTCCAGTGGATCTTGGACAAGTTTGTTGACATGCAACAAGAAAGATTCCACTGGGAGAGGTTTCATGGCGGAGTGTTGTGCAAAAACGTCTCAGTCATTCAAATCACGCTCTCTTCCTGGAGAAGATTTGTTTGTTAATGTCCAACCCGTCATAAACAAAATGTGTCATCTTGGTTTCCCTGTCTGTTCAACCAAGAATGCCAAGGATCAAGGCCATTTACACAAATTTACATCTTTCAAATGTCCCTGTCTCGTATTTGCAAGATTTCCACTTCAAGAGTGTGCTCTTCCTCCACAATTCACCCCCTACTGCCAGAGGAACAATTAATTCAAACTGGAATCTAGCTCTTATATCATCAGCCCACACAAAGTTAATTATCTACATAATACTATTATATCAGAAATAGTGGTCGTGGAAAGCAAAGCTGTCTTCATTTACTGTTCAAAAAGTCATTGTGAAGATGAATTAGGTATTTTACTGTGTACCCACATATGAATCATCTAGAATGAGAATGCCTCTTATACACACACATATACATACATAGCATACATACACAAACTTTCATGCAGATTATCACCCGTATATGTACATATATGCATAAATAAATAATCATAAAACCCCAAATTCAGTATAAATTCAATAACACATTCAAGTATTCAAGAAATCTCATGAAGGCAGTGCAAATAAGAATACTGTGCTCAGTGTGGGATTAATCATTCAAATAACTGGGCAAATAACTTCACACACATTACATTACATTACATTACGATCATTTGGCAGACGCTTTTATCCAAAGCGACTTACATTACATTACCACCCTTCGCAGAGGGTGGAGCAATTGAGGGTTCGGTGCCTTGCTCAGGGGCACGTTGGCAGGGGCTCGAGCCGGCGACCCTCCGGTTGCCAAGCGGAAGCACTGAGCCACTGCCTCCATTGCACATCAACGCAAGTGGCTCTAATCCTACAACACCTGTCCTACATCGTCTCACAGAGCTGAAGCACCTGCCACATTCATGCAAAGCATCCGATTGGCTGACAAGCATCTGAACTTCAGCTGAAACACAAGCTGAAACGAGTGATTTTTCAACAAAAAGTACAATTCTATATAACATAATGCTTGTATCTTGTCTAAATCACATGTTCAATTAAAGTAGATTGTAGATTCAATAGAACTCCTGCAAAACAAAGTCATCATTTTATCACTAAGATAGGATATAATGTATTCTTATGATTATATATTTACAATTTCCTTGCCCCTTGTTGAGTGGCTTTCACCCTCTTTTTGGTCCATTTTCACCTGCGTCACAATGTCATTGTTTCAATGTTTGTAGCCGGCTATGGAATTTATCGCTTGTTACTTTACTTAATTCATTGTGACTCTGTTGCAAATGATTTGCGTACAATTTTGCCAACTACTCCTGTTGCTATGGGATGCCATAACCATAAAAAAGGGGGGTGGCAGCTCATATTATCGATCCACATGCAGATTGCTCCACTACATCCATAAATTTCCCTGAATC
The DNA here is from genome assembly GCF_046128005.1 of Genypterus blacodes. NCBI lineage: Eukaryota > Metazoa > Chordata > Actinopteri > Ophidiiformes > Ophidiidae > Genypterus > Genypterus blacodes. The sequence continues at coordinate 488,521 of NW_027466945.1, read as the reverse complement.
CATGACTTAACACAATAATGAACATTACAATCGTTATCCGATAGTTCAATAAAGTCATGAGGTTTCAGTTTAATATCACATACATCTTACTCCTCCTTGGGCCTTTGAGATCTGGGCCCATTTCACGCCCTGCACCCACATGCATTCTTCTTACTGTAACTTGATACATATTAGAAGATGCAAGACTTGCAGAAAACATTTTGATCCAAATTCAATCTGATATGACAGAAGACATAAATATCTCTGTTCTCAATTAACCAATTTCATTATAAATGGATGAAGATCATCCAGAGAAAGGAGGAATAGTCTACTGAGACAAACATGATGATGCAACATGTACATGCAAGTCATTCAGTTCCCATGATAGTTGTCAGATACCAGATCAGGATACCGAGAATGCATGTTAATATATGGTGCAAAAGGGTCATGAAGGTCTTGCTTTAATAAAAATATATAAAAGATAACAGTAATGAACACAATTCTTAAAAATATGAAGTTAGAATTTGTAAAGGATGTTTTAGGAAGAAGAGAGGAAATCAAACCGGACACCAGCTGTAAATCTACCAGTGCTCAGACTAAACAACCCACAGCTTCCTGCCAGATGGTCCGTGGTAGATATGCTTCGGCTCTTCCTCTGTTACAAAACCTGTTGCTTTTAGGCACAATTAGACTCTTCTTCTCTTTGCTTTATTAATGTGCAGCTTAAGTGGCTTAATTAGCATAGATAGCAGTCCTCTATTAAGCTGTCTTTTGTTTTCACAAATCACATAGAGCTTGTCAATTAGGACCGATACATGGCTCTCCTGTTCCTGTCTGCACTCTCTCTGATTTCATACCCAGTGGCTGCTGTCACTATGGGAACCCAACAATAGAAACATGCTTGACACCAGTTCTGGAGAACTGTCCTGTCAGGTAAATCTGCCCCTGCTACATGAGACCTCAAGGGAATCAGATTGTGACAGCCATGCCACAAACATGGACTATTATGTTATCATCAATATGGAAGTTTAATTAAGTACCATACAATAAAATTGAGCGCATGCAATCTGATATGACAAATACATATTTGATACCTATACAATCAAATTTCATCTATCTAACTATATATGGCCTGTTTAACACAACAGAAGTTGGAGAACACAGAGCTAACCTGGTTTTATAAGCAAATCATGTTTTATCCCAGATTCTCAGAGCTGCTGTCCCTGCTGCAAGTGGCAACCAAATCCGGCCGAGTGTCCTTGGAGACGGGTTCTGATCTAGCTTACTGCATATCTAGGACAAACCATCTTTGCCTGTCTGTCTAACCTTTCAGAAGGACATCTGATGCCACATGATAGCACCTGTTTGCTGGGAACAGCGCTCACCCACTCTGCACATTGAAGAAAATGAGATGCCCCAGCCACATACATAGAATGTACATGAATAAATCCCCAAATACAATGACTCTTGAATACAGTGATGTGTGTGTCTCAGCACCATCTGGTCTCTGGCTCAACAGAGACTCAAGGCCCTTTTTGCCAAATCGCACTCGATTGTCAGAAACATCTGACAGGTGTCTCACAGCAAAATTAGATTTCCTGACAAAACTCCCTGGGGAGATCTCATTAAAGCCAAAAGTGCTACCATACATTTCTCTCATTTAGCAAACCTGCATGTGACTGCATGCTACACAGCTTAATCTTGGATGTGTGTTACAGCTTTACAGTAAATGAAGTAGGATTTTGGAGTAGGAGGAGTTTGGACAGAATTCCCAAATCTTTGCTTATATTCATGAGTTCTGGTCATTTACATCTGAACTAGGTCACAGACACATTTTGTGAATTGTAGCATTCTGGCTTCATATTTGGCTTTCACTTATCCGGTGCATAATGCCTAGTGCATTTCATTGGGCCCTTATGGATCCCTGTGGTACCCACTCATTATAAGTTTAATTTAGTTAGGTACCGTTGCTTCAGAAAGTGTTTTCCTATGACATTTTACCTTGAAATGTGGTCAATGCAGAGGGTTGTGAAGCAAACTAGTACCAAGGCTTTTTCTACATTATAGTGTAACTCAGTTCTATTTTGGAATTCAAATGTTTAGGTTTTATTATGGCGTGCATCAGCACTTTAGAGGTATATTCAAAGACTTGTTACTTGTTTCAGTAATTTACCTCGGGATAATAAACTTTCATCTTATCTTATCTTATCTTTGTTTGGATGGATACGTTCTGAAAATCACGATAATTTGCACAAAATCAAAAGATCAAAAAAATTACAATTGTTTTCCTTTTTAATTCATGCTAACAAAACTCTGAGACATGTATGACAAATGTCCAATGAAATGAAACTAACAAGCAGATTGATTTGTGCAAAAGTGAGGTGCAGGAGGAGACCAGATGCAACCACAGGTCTCGGAACAGCATTCTAGGTGGTCTCATTAAAATCAATAATAAGTATTATTACCTGCACTTAATGGTGGACTAATGTCCGGTTTCTGGAAACAATTAAGAAATGTAATGACATCCAAACATGCAACATCCAAATCCGAAAGTGAGCTGGGCAATTTTCACAAGCAAGCTGCTGACTCAGTTGCTGTTTGATGAATTTACGATTTGTAGATCCCACCGCTCTCGTTAGATTAATATCTGTGATTTCTAAAGTTATTATTCATCAGGTCAGCAAGTCATGAGTCATCTCGACCTGCCGAGTGATCAGACAGTATGACATTTATTATATTTGTTCTCTCTCTGAGGAGCTCAGTCTATCAAAATCAAAAACAGTCATTTCATTTCAGCCTTTCTCTTCTACCCTACAGATCCAACTATGAAGTGTTTTTGTCTAATGTATTGTGTAATATAGAGTAGAGTATGTGTTGACTTGACCTTGACTTGTATAGAAATGCAGACTTGCTCCAGGCTTTGTGTTTGATCGATCCATAACCTCTGTAATATGTTGACAACATGTCAACATGTAAATCAGGTGAATTTGCAACTGATTTGTCACACACCATGATTCTAGCAAGTGTTTGCATCTCGTAAGCATCTTGTTTCACAATATGTGCGTGTTGGCAGGTCAAGCCTGAAGGAGCTCGCAAATCAGAGGAGAAGACGATCTTTGGGAGTGCTTCTTCACACAAATTCACATCTTTAATGTCACACAGACAACGCAACTTGGACTATCAAAGCAGTGACACGCAATTTAGACGCTGTGACGTCAGTGAGACCAGTAAACAATGGCGGAAAGTTCAGTTCCATGTCGGTATAATCCTACTGCTCACGCTACCATGTTAAGCAATCACACAAGCTACCTTAGCATCGACAGCAAACCCTAACGACAACAGCTCTACTGTGTTGACTTAGATGGCAGACACGGACACCCTTGTGCTCCAGTTTACGACACACCTATTTTGCATTACATTTTACTTCACTGAGGTTGTGTGAGCTTTGTGGCTTGCCAGCTAGCTAAGAACATGCTATTTAGTGTGCTAGCTAGTGGCTAGTATGTTTGGTATCTTGCTTAATAGAAAAGCTTGCAAGTTTACTGTGAACTAGCTAGCATAAAGATGGAAATGTGATGAAGCTTTATGCACATATTACATAATGGACATTTATTTTATCATCTATTTTACAGGACTCCAATACAAAGGGAAAACATCTCAGAGGATTCATACATCTATTATGATACATTATTACGAACATGATAAATAAACTATCTTATCTTATCATACATACATGTATCATACATACACGATGCCTAAGAAAAGCACAGAAAATCTCTAAAGACCACAGCCACCCCTCACATGGACTGTTTACCCTTCCCACACTACCGAAGCATCCCGGCACGGACTACCAGACTCAGAAACAGCTTCTTTCCCCAGGCCAGGGCTGGGCTCCAGAACCAGTGACTCTTCACTTTGCACTGTGTTCCATTACTACATTAGATTACGATCATTTGGCAGACGCTTTTATCTAAAGCGACTTACATTACATTACCACCCTTCACAGAGGGGGGAGCAATTGAGGGTTCGGTGCCTTGCTCAGGGGCACCTCGGCAGGGGCCGGCAACCCTCCGGTTCCCAAGCAGAAGCACTACCCACTGAGCCACTGCCTCACCCAAGGCATTCCATCAGCACTCATGCCACTTTAGATTTATTTATTAGTAATAGTCTGTTTTTTAAAATATATTTTATTCTGTTGTATATAGTCTGGTCTGCATTTTATTCCATTTTCTTTAATACTTTGCACGAATTGCACTACATTCAATTCAATTTCAATATGCTGCTGTTGTTGTCTTGTCATAAAGAATTTCAATTTACAGTATGTCCTGTGTTTTACCGTGCATATTGCAAATAAACTTGAAACCCAAACTGATTGTCAACCATGTTTGTCTCCTGTCTGTCTCACCTCATGTTGTGTGGGTACTTAGTATATTTACATACAAAGTTTTTTTCTTTCTCCATTAGCATATGTTTGTCTGTTGTGATTGGCACATTTACATTGACAAGATATTCTCTGATGTTATTGTCAACAAAATACAAGTGATATCCTGCACAAAACCAAATTTCTCCCAGCACTGTTTCCCCTGTGTGAGTCTTTTTGATGCAATCACATAGCTCACTTCTCTTATAACAGCATGACGCTGACACTGACACTCCGCGTCCTAAGCTAGTTTGAATGGCAAATGAGTTGTTGGGTTTGCAGAGGAAGTATTTGGGGATGGGTGCCGTGTTGCTGTGGGTTATTTTTTTGGATAAGGGGGACAGTAATTATTCAAAATGAAATTCTAGTGTCTGGTGATGTAGCTGACGGGATTTGGGTAGAGATATGGCTAAATATGCACGTCAACCTTTTTTCTGTGGTGTATCATTACATCAACAATAGATTGACCTTCATGTTCAAACAAAGGTTAATACAAAGAGTAACAGACCATTTTCACTGGTAGATTGCAGTGTTTATTGACAGTTTTCTATGGTATTTATGAATTGCTTCCTTACTTTATTCATAGGAGGATGACCGGTGGCATTATAGATCCTTACAGTAACAGTAAACACTCCATTTATCAACTTAAGTCTGTTATGAGACAAGAAAGCAAGTGTTCTGTATTGTCTCACATCTTCTCCATCTGACATTTTAGACACTTGATGACTTAGATAGCTACAATGGGAGGGTGTGCAGTCTGAACAAGATGTTGCACAATCTGTGACATCACATGGAAATGGTCTAGTTGGGCCTAAGACAAAAAGATCACTTTTGACTCGAAAGGGTTGGAATCTCTCATCTGCTTACAGGATTGCTGTCCAATGTCAACTCCATTTATCACTTCTAGTCCAAAATTGCACTCGATTGAACATCTGCTGCATTTGAAAACACCTCTAATAGAATCTGAATTGGACCTTTACTGGATCTCTTTGAATGTTTTTTTCAATGCTTGCAGTGTTAAACTGTGGTACACTACAATTCTTCCTAATCCGCACAAGTTCTCAGGGTAAACACTGACTGGTGTGATTTTCACTGGTCTTGCACATTGGAGGAAGCCTGCAGATAAGATCTGTAATCAAATAACAGAGCACATTGCTTCCTTTGTCACTTACTCCATCACTGCTGTGACCATGGTGTTTGTGCATGTGTTTGATTGTACAGATATACTTATATTGTGTGTTTTCAATTGGAAGTAATATAATATACTTATGAGACATGTGACTGGCCTAATTTGTACATGACTGTGCTGACAATAACCCAATGAATGTTTGCCTTTTATCAGGTTCAGAGAGACCATGTGATCAACAGACCCTTACTTCAGGTGTGCTGTTCTCTAACCTATTCTTTAGCCCCTGCTGTGAATGCATTCATGTGTAGGGTGTTACAGGCAAATTCCCATGACATGACATGCAACTGCAATGTCGTGCAACTGGGAAAGGCAAAGGCTTAGAAGATACTATGCTTCAGAGCATTCTCACTCAGTTTCCACTGAGAAAAAACAGTTATTGATTCTAAAATTACACCTCAGAGCCCAACTGAAGAGTCATGCACAGACCTAGTCTCACTCTGTCTTGGTTACATTTAACAGTTCTCTTATGTGATAAAAAAAAGTGATAAAAAAGAGTCCCATTTACTCTCCATCTACCTGCAGTGTGACAGGCATCTGGGTATTTGTTTAATATAATTGGTTTATACAGGAAGAACTGGGGAGAGAAAGGATTATGGTGAGGGATGCAAACCAAATATAATTTTCCTATGAGGTTATTTTTCCCTTGTCCAGGTGACCTAGATGGATTAAGGAAAAGAGAAAGTCCTGAAGAGCCCGACAGGTCTCCTTGGTCCTATGTTGACAGTGTCCCTGACCCCAGAACATTAAATATGATCCATTTTAAGGCTGTCATTTAAATAGAGCAATCGTGTGATTTGGGCCGCAGGTCCCAGGATGGCGAACAGGCTGGGATAAGCTATAGTTAGGAACTTGGTAAAGAAATAAAAAATACACAGAAAGCTCACAAGACACCTCTAAACAGAAGTGTCAATTGTCGCCAAAAGGCAACATTACTTCTTTCAGCTCTAGTCTGCACAAATGGCAAAAAGAAGAAGTATGGAGGCATTGGACTAACGTTTCTGACGTGCCAGACATCCATCAGATCACTTGGTGGTCAGACAGTTGAACATTTAGGCCATTAGTTGGATGAGACCCCCCAATGAGAAAACCAACCCTACTCACACTTAAGGTCAAATGACTGAAATCTTCAAGTTAAAGTTAAGGGGTTAAAATGGGGTTAAACTCATCCAATGTCTGCTCAGCTTAAGAAATGCTTTTGTACATTGCTATTGTAATGAATTTGGTTTATTTTAGGTAGCTGGGTAACAGGAAACTCTCCACAAGGGCTATCTTTGTAAAGCTGCTGCCAGAAAGATGGCCCCCCCTATTCTCAGTAATTGAGGTTTTATTGAATGACAACCACCCACATAATTCATTAGTTGGACCCATCGTAACGAGGTAGCAAAGACAAAGCACCCAATATTCAGTGCGTCCTGTTTCCCCTGGGTGCTGTGATTATAATGACACGGCTGTTTGTTGCCTGGTTTCATGCTGAATCATGATCACACAGCCACAGTCCTCCTCAGGGGTCTCTGTCTCTCTCTCTCTCTCTCTCTCTCTCTCTCTCTCTCTCAGTGTGTTTATGTGTGTGTTTCTTTTAACACCTTGTTCTTGCTGTTTCAAGATTGATTTCAGAGGAAAAACAGTACATGTATTCTGGTACCATAAGCAGTAAAGACATATTAAGAATAATTTATGAACCAAGCTATGATTAGGACAACACTTCTTCTTCTTCTTCCTTTTTTGCCTAGTATCATCACATAAAGCTCTCTTCTCTGGCAGCAGCCTTCCAAACACACTTCCAAACCCACGCTCTCTCTCTCTCTCTCTCTCTCTCTCTCTCTCTCTCTCTCTCTCTCTCTCTCTCTCTCTCTCTCTCTCTCTCTTAGTGTGTTTATGTGTGTGTGTCTTTTCATCTCTTGCACTTTTTCTTTTAACTCCTCATTCTTGCTGTTTCAAGATTGATTTCAGAGGAAAAACAGTACATGTATTCTGGTACCATAAGCAGTAAAGACATATTAAGAATAATTTATGTAACAAGCTATGATTAGGACAACACTTCTTGTTCTTCTTCTTCTTCCTTTTTTGCCTAGTGTCATCACATAAAGCTCTCTTCTCTGGCAGCAGCCTTCTAAACCCACTAAGCTTCAGTTTGCATGGTAACCTGCATGTAGCTCAGACAAACAACCCAGTTGTAGCTGCTAATTACAAGCTGAGGCACCCAGCAAGGTTACATTTTCCTTTTCCTGACCACACTTATACCATGTGATAATTGTGAATCATCATGTAAACATTAAAACAAACCCCTAAGCAACCCCTGTGTATTGCTCAGACATTAAACGACAATTTCTGTCCATTCGCCTTTTGTGTTGGAGGGGAGGCAGTGGCTCAGTGGGTAGTGCTTCCACTTTGGAACTGGAGGGTTGCCGGTTCGAGCCCCTGCCGAGGTGCCCCTGAGCAAGGCACCAAAACCTTAATTGCTCCCCCCTCTGCAAAGGGTGGTAATGTAATGTAAGACGCTTTGGATAAAAGCGTCTGCCAAATGATCGTAATGTAATGTGTTCTCCTCAGCCCTGTCTTGTCTCCATTAGTGCTTGGTGTGTCTGTTGGCATGTTTTCCATCCATTTGTCTCCAGTTGATGGAGCACTCAGCAGTCATTTTAATGTTGAGTGGGCCCCCCAAGCACATTAGGTTATCATTTTTTTTTATGTACAGTTGCAGTGTTATGATAATGCAGTTTTGCTGCCACATAATAGATTTTTGTCCTGCTGATTAAGCTTTAATGAAGCCAACTGTGCAATTCAGTTCTTTCTCTTCCATTATGGTTTTGGTTTGTCGATGAGTTTGGTTTGTTAGAACATTTTCATTAACATGGCTACTGCCCCTGGTATGACTGAACACAACTGCTACTGCTACTAGAACGCTACAGGTAGTAACTAGTAATAATAAAAATATAAAACAATATATAATTATTTTAAAATTAGGATAGAAATCCATGACAAACATAAATGCTATTTATGGTGCTACTAGTAGGACCATTAGTGGTAGTAGTAATATGAGTACCTCTTCATCGTTACCTCTGCCAAGGAGGTTATGTCTGTGTTTGTGTGTGTGCATGTAAGCAAGATTACTGACAAGGTTAGTGGCTAGTTTTAAGTGGCGAGGTGGGTCACAGTCCAAAGAACATCATGGTAGATGTAAAGGTGGGTTCAGATCAACATTTTTAAATGTTATTTTTAGGTCATAGACAACCATTCAGTAGTCTGCTACCCCCAAGGACAGAACAGCCAGCTCTCAAACTAAAACACTAAACTAAAACACACACTCGTTGTATCTGGATCTTGGCGTAGGCAGGGGCCTAATAGGGCGGCAAATGTGAATCCCACCATCTTCTATGATTTGATACGCTGATGACAGGATCTGGTGACTCCGATATTGTGGAGCTACAACAACTCTTTTAGCTTGGTGACATCATTGTTACAGCTTTCCTCACCAGTTTCTGGGACGACGCGCTCTTTTTTGAATATTTGACTTCAGCACTGACATTATATTTTCATAAGCAATTGTGGATGGATGGTTAAAAACTGTGTCTGTGTATGAGTGACGTAAAGAGTATAGTTGGTGGTACATTTCCAGTAACTTTTATATGTTTATATTGTATTTCTATATAATGTATTTTGTTGTATGTCTCTTTTGAAATTTCTATTATTTCCATCATTGATGCAAAACACTTTAAACACTATGAAAAGTTCAACAAAAATAAAAAATGTATTGACAGATTAGTTGTTACATCATTCTTAATTGAGTAGACCTTCCAATTGTCACGATATTTTACCATTAATTAGTAGCAACTAACTAGTATTACTTCTACTGCTGGTGCTACGACTATTACAACTACTTCTACTTATAATAAATAACATCAGCAGTACGATGACACTGTTATTTTGTTATTATTACTGTTAGCAACAGCACTATTAGTTCAATCGTACTCCTTTAGCTGTTCTTTATATCTATTAATAGTAGTGTAGTCGTATTTATGCAGTATACTGTACAGAGAGAGCGCGTCATTCCATTGGTCAGAAGAGTTCCATAGAGAATTCTGATTGGCTGTCGCGGCGAGTTGAAAGGTTAAGCTTGTTGTCATGTAGCCGTTTAGCTAGGAGTCGTGTGTTATGTGTTCCTTATCAGTGTTTCTTCTTCTTCAATGAGAACATTATTTATTAGTATCACTGTTTATTTTCCGTGTGCGTTATTATTACTTGATTTGTCTTCCTAACATCCAGCGGTGACATCATTGACATGCCGAAGGTAGCCGTGTAGCTAGCAAAGTGACATCGAATACCGCTGACGGATATTAAAATGGTTTCTGTCAGAGCAATGAGGTCGACTAGGCTTCTCTGTTTGTTCAACGCCAGAGCTGTAAACTGCACCAAAACATTACTTCAACCAAGGGCAGGGTGCAATGTGTGCTACGAGAGAAACCTGTGCACTTCACCTTCAAGACGTCAGGGCAGCATGGCCGCTTGGGTCATCCATCAATGTGGCAGCAACGAGGTTCTGAAGTTCTCGAAGGAGGTCAGCGTCCCCTTGATCAACTCCTCCAGGGATGTGATGATTAAAGTGTGTGCCGCCAGTCTGAACCCCCTTGATGTGTCCATGAGGGGTAAGTGCCAAGCATCAAACACAAATATATTTGAAAAAAGGCCACTGGAGTTGTTCACAAACATTTATTTTGAATATTTAGGTGGTTATGGAGCGAATCTACTCAAGTTTAGAAGAGACCCGATGTCTCTGATGGAGGATGGCAGCCAGTTTCCTTTGATACTGGGTCGGGATCTGTCAGGTGTGGTGGTGGATTGTGGGTCTGAGGTGACACATTTCACTCCAGGGGATGAGGTACAAACACTCACACAGAATTCTGTTATTCCTGTATCATTATTCTCCTGCAATACGTTAAATTGTGCAAATCGACCTCAGTGGTGCATTATTGTTGTTACACTGCAGCAGATTCCCAAACATTGCTTGAATAATTCTAGTATCTATCTCTCCAATGTAACTTTCCACAAATGACTGATGATTTAATAGAACTACTCGGAGCCTAATTACTGCATTACAAGCTTCACAGACTAGGAATGTGTGTCAAATGTTAAATGTCATATTTGTCTGTCAGGTGTGGGCTGCTGTCCCTCCATGGAAACAAGGCAGTCTGGCTGAGTTTGTGACTCTATCAGAGTACGAGGTATGTTGGCGGGACACTTAGATGATAGTATTTGCTCTTCACATCACTCTAAAGTAAATCACCAGTGATTTTACTTTGTGTACTTCTGTTGTACATCCCGGAGGTGACAGTGACATTTCTTTTTACCCTGAAATGTCTGTCGTCTTTCATTGAGATGTGGAACTGATCATTACTTTTTGTGTAGTGGAGTGGAGTGGAGCAGTGCAATAACCAATCAAATTATATTTGTGCTGCACCAGCTCTCAGGCGGACACTTAAATGGTGCTGTGTTATTTGCTCATTTTGCTCCTAACCAGCTGCCCGAGCTTGATAAAACAGCTAAATTACAACGTATGGTCATATGTGGGTGTGTCTCTGACTGCTGATCTTGTGGCGTGGCTGAATCTCTTGCAGGTTTCCCTTAAGCCAAAGTTACTGAGTCACGCTGAAGCGGCCTCCATCCCGTACGTAGCCTCCACAGCCCTGTCCAGCCTCGTCAATGCTGGAGGTCTTTGCAGGGACAGCTGCTCCAATAAAAGGCAAGCAAGGCTCTGATCCTGGGTACCCGTCTATTAAATGATCCCTATACCTCATAACCTTTCACATACAGATACGGTATTGAAAGATCTGAATCATTGTATGCCTGTCCAGAAAAAAACCAGACATCTTTGTTTTATTACAGTGTACTGTATATAATTCCGTCAGGACTTAATAATTACACCTTTCAACGTGCTCCTTTTGTGTAGACCACCTCATTGTCATTCTAATTGGCATCAAATAGGTCTCCAAAGATGTAACCCGATGTCTATTCTAATGGAGCCTTTACAGAACCTTTAATGACTCTAATGGCTTCCAATCCTGCAAATCTTTTCATTTATTTTCCACACCCTGAACCTTGCACTATCTTTATTTAGCATTTTCACAGTAATCAAATGCCCCTGTGGTTTCTCCTCATAGAGTTCTGATCACCGGGGGATCAGGAGGTGTTGGAACATTCTCCATTCAGGTAAGTTCAATTTGCACTCCAGCAGCTGCACCACTATCGACGTTCGACCCTTTTAAACTCTACGCGCAGTGTAAAGCCCCCTGCTGTGTTCCGTGTGTTTTTATTCCTACCTTTTCTCATCTGCCATCAGCTATTGAAGGCCTGGGGCGCCCATGTAACTGTTACCTGCTCCCAGAACGCAGAGGGACTCGTTAGAGGGCTCGGCGCTGACGAGGTTGTGGACTACACAGCAGGAGGCGCCGCCGCACACCTAGAAATGATGGAGAAGTATGCTGTGTTGTGGTGGAAGGTGTTGGAAGTGAGCAGATTATGAACTGTACAGTGTCCAAAGGCCCAAAGGGATTAGAGGGTTTTGGTTCTAGACTCCAGCTGGTCCAATAGAGGCCCCAATGAAATGGAGTCATGCTCGCATCTCAGACAGGCTGGAATTGTACGTGCTTTCCCAGCTGACAAATGTGGTAAACAGCATGGCACACTGCTCGCTGCCTCACTTTGTTGTTTCCATGGAGACAAGGGCTCAAGGCTTCATTGGACATTAGCTTTTTCCCCAAAGCCCCACCCACAAAACCTGGGCTTTAGCTTACAGACAAACACATGAACACACAGATGAGCTTGTTGAGGGGGAAAAAGAGAGGGATCTCTTTAGTCTCAGGTTATCAATGTATTGGTCATCTGTGTAGAGAAGACTAACGTTATTGTGAAGATATCAGATTGAGTTCCAATATTGTAAGACTCATATAGACCTTTCAGGGCCTGAGGATGGTATGGATAATGAGAAAACATGTTTTAAGTTCTGGAAATGTCCTGGAAAATTCATTCATTTTCAAAAGCTCATTTCTGACTTGCATACAAATTCAACCTACAGATCGACTTAAAAACTATGTTTCAGTTCTAGAGGCCTATTGGTATAAGAGCACGTATAGAGATGTAATGCCGTCTGGTCTTGTTTTGAATCATTCTGGGGCCTTTGGACAAGCAGTAACATGTTTTGAGAGATTATCATTTTGATGAGTCCTTATTGTTTGATGTGTAGTGAATCACAGTAGATTTAATAATTACTAATAAAAGTAGTAGATCACAATAATAGTGATCTGCAAGGTTGTGATTTGTGTGTTACAGCATTATAAACCTGTTAGTCTGACCATCTGTGTATTTGCCCCACCAGGTTTGATGTGATTCTGGACAATGTGGGAGGGGAAACGGAGCAGTGGGCCCTGGACCTTTTGAAACCCTGGTCCGGCGCCAAGTATGTCACGCTGGTAACGCCTTTCCTCGTCAACATTGATTCCATGGGCCTGCTCGACGGGATGTTCAGCTCCGGATGGACCCTGAGCAACAAGGCCTTAAAGGTATCCACACCTCGGTACAATGAATGTACACCTCTATCATGTCCTTCAGCTGATCAGCCTCAACATGAAACACAGCGCTCTTCAGTCAAGTGTTGCAGAGATGGAGGAATGTGTGAGGATTTGACTTCTTGCCATCAACAATTAAGATTTATATTTGATCTATGGAAACATACCCTACAGGGATAATAAACCTGGAGCTGGTGCAGGTGCAGACTGAGGCGAGTTCCTGAACGTTCCTCCAGTTTTTTACGCCTATGGAATATTTTTAAAGGACACGTTGGTGCAGTTGAGGACACGACTTTAAGTTAGTTAGTCAAGAGTTAGAAGTCTTATTGCCCCTTTTGTGTGTTTGTGTGTTTGTGTGTGTGTGTGTGTGTGTGTGTGTGTGTGTGCGTGTTTGAAACCACATGCATGTTATCGGTGGAGATGCGCCGTGTGTGTGTGTTTGTGGCTGAACCAGCAGCATTTTATGTTTGGCCAGACTGTTGCTGTGTATCTGTGTGTGTCACCCCCGCCCCCCTCCAGCAAATACCAGCGTTTGTGTGTAGCTTGCCAAGCCACCGGGGCCCTTTTGTCCATCAGAGCAGCCGAGCGGTAACTTTGGATCAATCACAGCGGTCACACCCTCAGCACTGGACTGTGTTCTGTCAGTTTCAGGCCCAACTGAGCCCTCTAGTGGTCATTTTCTTGTGGCAATTTGGGTCAGAATCTTGTCAGTTTCAGTCATTTTCTGACTAAGGCGTGGCTAAATGATGACAAATAGAAATGTATTAAGTTAAGATTTGATGATAAGAGTTTGAATCTGAATTTGGATTGCTGGGATGAAGTTTTTTTTTCCCCCAAGTCACTTAATAGAGTTACATAATCATAGTGGCTGTGTTGAATAGATGAATTTGGCCTGGAATAAGGGAGAAGAAGCCCTGGTTAGCCATGCAAAGGGAGGGACAACAAGGGGGAAACTAACATATGTGGTGCTGGTAGATATATGTAGACTGCATTTCCACTTCATGTCTTCACACACCTATTTAACCCTTCCATGTGCTCTTTGTCTTCTCCATTAGAACGTGATATCAAATGGAGTTTTCTACCGCTGGGGATTTTTCGCCCCAGACGGACCGGCCCTGGATGAGGTCTGCAGGCTAGTGGATGAAGGAAAGGTATCGCTGCACTCTCTGATATCATATTCATACATTTGTGCATGGTGGCACTGAGCATCACGTCCCCCCGGCGGTGCTGGTCGGCCGGTGTGCGGTTGTTCTGTCGGGCTATTGAGGCAGGCGCCAGGAAACCACAAACAAGATTTTTTTAAACAGTGCTGAGCAGCTATTCGCTAAGCACGCGGGACCTCAACGCTTTTGTCCCGGGGCTTACAGCGAGCGGCGCGGTCGGACCAGTGGCGGGAAGCCGCGGGGGCTGAGCGTGACCTCCCACTTTGACACCACTGTCCTCCCCATTCATTGTGAAGGACAAGAGATGCTGACCAGAATAACAAACCTGACTGTGCGTGTGATGGGGAGAGCGCAGCATTCTCCAGCCTCATCACATTTCTGAACCCCTCCCTTACTTTGTAACATTGACATCGCCAAAGCAGAGTGCAGTTAGAGTCACACAGCTGTGGGGTTTGATGGCGGAAAGAAAAAAGAGAATTATAATGAAATCTTAGTGCCATGTATTGGACAAAACAACTATCTGTACTCTAATTACATCTTTCCCACAGAAATTCATATTTTGAGCACAGGACAAGTCAGAAAATATAATAGTTCAACTTAAAAACAATCTTATTAGACCTATATTTTGCTCTATATAAGCAGAATATAGGTAATAAGTAAGTAATAGCTGAATTTGGTCTGTAAATAGAGGTTATGAGGCTGTAGATGACATTTTTTGATGAGTTTTTTTGAACAGTTTGATGGTGATATGGATCCTTAAATGAAACCCATTTTTTTTTATTATGTGCCACCATCCCATGTCCGTATGTTGTCCCACCAGGAGACGCTCCCAAGCACCACCAATGTGGTACGCGTCCCAGTTTGAGAACCTCTGAGCTCGCCTAAGGCACCTAATGTAGACTCTTTAGTAAATGAGGACAGTTTATATTACATAAGAATAAATGACTGAATTGTCTACCCACTCATTTTCAACATCAGGTCTGTTATACCTCTGCTTCATATAAAACTAATATTCATGTTTTCTCCACAGATCCTGCCGGTCGTCGAAGCCCAGTTTCCATTTTCTCAGGTGCCAAAGGCTTTTCAGAAGTTGGAGCAGGGCCACGCCAGAGGGAAGACGGTGGTCAGGGTGGAGGAGGACGACGACAACGACCGCAGGCAGGGCGAGGAGCTGGCGGTGAATAATTGCACAGAGAACAGACAGTCGGAGCAAGTGAGGCAAACAGCGTAACCAAATTAGAGACAGGAGGCAGGAGATTTGCCTCTCTGCGATTCCTCTCATTTACGACGAGGCTCCTCCGGACACGCTGAGTCATGAAAGACGTCAGTGCAGTGGAAGACGACGACAAGCACGACTTGCAATAGGAGCCTGGTTAAGGGTGTTGTTCTTGTTGACGTTTGCTTCATGCTGTACTGTTCTCACACGGTGCATTGATGATGATGCACATCACGGAGAAGTTCTAATAACCAGATGGCACCCAAGCACGTCACCGTACAGATCAACCGGCTTTTTGCTTTTTTGTTTTTTTTTATAGCTGCACTTTGTTCATGATAAACAACATTTTCTGCAGAGGTGATATATAAGTGTATTAATAAACATTTGACAAACAGAAGATGCACAAACAGGTTATTGCCATCTTCACACACACACACACACACACACACACACACACACACACACACACACACACACACACACACACACACACACACACACACACACACACACACACACACACACACACACACACACACACACACACACACACACACACACACACACACACACACACACACACACACACACACACAGGCAGTAACATGTTCTGGTTGAAACTGCGGTTTGTTACTAATGCAGTTTGATTTACAGTAAAATGTATTTAAGAACTTTTTTCGACAAAGTGTGCTTTTATTTTTCATACAATAATCTTCACCAAGTGCTGTTGAATATAACAGAAAAACATATTTACCAAACAAGAAATGGGTATTCTGGATAGAAATGTTTTTTTATATGTTGCATTGTTTTGAGAACACAAATTAAAAAATAGTTGTTTGACTTGGATTCATTCATTAAGAAGACAAAATGTAAACTTTTTTTTTTTTTTTTAAGATATTTAAAAATATTTCAAGTCAAGACTCAAAAGTTTTGTATTTGTAAAGTGGCTAATAATACATTCTTATGGACCGACGTCCAGCCTGGAGGTTGCAGTAAAGGTCCGAGCAGACTCCAGTGAAGTACCTCATCCTGAACACTGTGCAGCAGAACTCATCCTACAGTCCGCTTCAGCCGCTCCATTTCATAAAATCTCCACGCTCCACCTTTGGTTGGGTTTATGTAGATCAATCGTATTTAGAATGATTTGGTTTTTGTCGTAGTTATGTCCCCCTGGAAGAGACAAAAGTTTGATGATTAGTGATCTCTGCTGAGGAAGGAAGGAACAACACCACACACACTGATGAGCTGTGTTCACAGACGTAATGAGGCCATTAAAGCCACACGGAACTGCAACACAGGCCTTTTAATTATGGTTAATTAGACATGAAGACGGCGTAGGTCTGTGCTTGATTTACATCTCTAATTTGTGGTATGTGTGACTGATGAGTTACACCTTAAGGATTGGTATTAGTGGAGTTACAGTGACATCGCTCCCAGCACAGCACCACCCAGCTTCAATCCAAGCAGAACTCTAACCAGCAAGAGTAATTCAACAACTTTAAGTGTGCTACATCTATGACATCATGTGTATGTAGGGCCTGATTACATATTAATAACATTTCTTATTCATTCATACATAAAGATCAGATTATCAGGTTATCAAAACCTAGTTGACCATTTTACCATGTCTGAATAGAATGGAATAGAATGGAATGTGACATGTAGACATTATTTAGTCCACAAGGTGTCACTAAGTGCCAGTGATGCAGAGTGACCCATTTAAGTTTAAGGACATATTACAAATTAACACTTTACACATATTGAACATTAATGATTACTTTTTTTTTTTTTTAACAGCGCCATATGTTTCATACGTTGATTACATAAGGCCTCGCTCACCTTTAACCTCCAAGACCAGATCAGCAGTGGCGGTGTGGCGGATAAAGCCATCAGGCGTGATGCTCCACAGGGGGTCTTGGGTGCTCGGCTCTGATGCGAGGCCCAAACGGCTTCCTGCCATGGTCAGACTCCCACTGGGGCACAGGTGACACTCTTCCAACATCTGAAAACACAGAGAAGAGATTGTATTTTGTCCACAGGAGATTTGAGTGGATTGTGAGGATCAGTAGGATAGACAAGAATTAGTTAAGCAATTTGTCCTTAGTCTTGGATGGCAGCTGATTCAATCGCTTTCATTTAAGGAACATTTAGGGGATCACACACTCTTAATAGTCCTCAAACGTCAGTGCTGTGATCAGTTAGTTCTGGTTAATTAGTTGGATATTGAGAAAAACAGTCATCTCTGATCATCACTGAGAGGTTGCTTATTCTCCAGGTCTATACTGAACTGGGCTTTGTGCTCTTAAATCCAAACCTGATCTTTAATTAAAGTGGGATTCCAACATTTTCACACATCAAATTCAGTTTATCAGTGGTGGGGAACACTTATCTTTATACCTTCATAAGCCTTTTTGTTTTTACACCTTACAGCCTTGTTCTCTTCACTCCTGGATTAGTGCAACCCCCCCCTTTTAAAGTCAGTGACCTACTTCATTACACTTCAAAGTCTTTGGATCATTGATACTGATTAAACATAATGAATGAACAGCGGTGTTACCCTGCAGCGGAGGTGTCCATTCTCGAAGAGCCAGATCTGTTCAAATCCACCGGTGTCCTCCATTTCATTAATACGCATTAGTTTGATGTCATCCAAATCACCGACCAACGACATCAGGAGCCCAGAGTCTCTGTTCCTTAAACGGAAATGCACTTGGCTCTGCTCGGAAAAAGAAAGAAGAAAGATTCACGTGCATGAATAATGTGAAAAAACAGTTAACTAATGATGGATTATGAATCTTTAAAGCAGAGAGGTCGGATCATAAAGAATAAACCTCACTCAATAAGATACAGCAGGGATTCATTTCAACTGCTTATCAATAATATCGCAAGTCTATTTACCTGCATAAGAGGACGGAGGGATCCGATTTTCTGCCAACTGCTGAACTTGCGCCATTCGGGTATTTCACCAGGCTTCAGCAGAATCTGGGCACCGCGATAGTTGATTCCCTCATACAACACCCACCTGGCAAACAAGGGAACAACACAAACAGTCAAGTCACAGCTACAAGGACAATAAGGCCAGTTCCTCATCAGGTACGCCTCCTCTATTGGCCTGTTTTCCGCAGTAGTTAAAGCGCTAAACCTTCTAAACCTTCACATCTTTGGCCTGTTGCCCATCTATACTGCAGTTGGAATGTTCCACTCCACAGACAGCTCTGTCTCACTATGGGGCCTTTATGTCCTTTTGGGGTGAACTCACACCTCCGATTTAAATTTCACACATCAGCAGCAGGTTTCCATCATCACTCCATCAGTCTGTGTTGTCACACTGCAATATAAACAAATGCTGACCACGCATTCCACATCCAATAAATCTGAATCTATGAGCCTACGGTGCTCGAGTACGCAGTTTGTACAATCATCTTCAGGGCGGGGTTGCAAGTCGCAGTTCCAATGTTAAAGTTGAGTCACAAGCCTTGCACAAGAGTTGTTTTTATACCAGATGTACAATCAGTATAATAACTTACGACTCATAAAGACAAATAGCTGATGCTCAAGTCCAGATGGAGTCAAAGTCTTGGTTCTGTCAGATTATTAGTGATTATGTCAAGTCAACAAATGTGAAGTCTGTTGTGTTTTGAGTCCATACTACTGACTGATAGGAAGCATCTGTTCAGGTGTAAAGATGACTCCTTTAAGTTTATGTTGAAGAAAACTGACTAGACCGAAGTGCGACAAGCTTCAGACTACATACCAACAACAGCTACATGTTAGCATCTTTACATAACAACTCATAAAACCCTTTTTGCTTTATAATGACCTCATCCATACACTGATGGCAGAGGATTGTTCAGTGTCACATTAACAGACTCTCTGGATGGAGCCCAGATCCAACCTATGCTGTTTACACACGTTTGCCCAAAACGTTCTGAGTGACTTTATAGTGTATAGTTGGGACTGAACCAGCTGATATTAATTAGCACTGATTAGAGGCAGGGTTGCTTTCTAATTACTGATAGATTTCAGCTGGTGTCTTTTTTGCAACTCCCTTTGTTCATGTGTTCAATACTTTTTCCCCTGCGTAATTTGATATTATTACACATAGCTTAATTTCTGAACTTATTTGTTGTGGTTTCTTTGTATATATGGATTACTTGGGTTGTTACCAACATCTGGGGAACATTTCACATCAATAGCACCTTTAGAAATATATTTACTGAGAGAAATGGTGACGTGTTCAATACTTATTTTACCCGCTTAATATAAATCAAAGAAAATAATGATTGGTTGTTCCAATGAAAAAGGGATTTTCTACTGGACTAGTCTACTTGTGGCAAGAGATAAAGACACATCAGGGATTTTGGGACGGAGACACTGAGCTGAGGAAGAGTGTCAGCACAGGCCACCAAAGGCTGCAGGACATGACACTGAAGAATGTTCTCACTCTGTTCCACACATTCCTGCCAGAGGAGAAAATCCCTGACAGCTCTGTGCACCAACACACACACACACACACACACACACACACACACACACACACACACACACACACACACACACACACACACACACAGGGTGCTGCATAAACATGTGAAACTCACACTAAGTGGAGAATTTTGAGGGTTAGAGATCTGCTTTGCATTCTTCTATAGCGAGTGAGTCAGAGTACATTTGTATGGTACTCACATGCCTCCCTCCACCAGCACAGACTGGACTCGGCAGCAGCCTCCAGCCAGCTGAAGGTTCACCGCTCCGTCAGTCTGAACGACCCTCTTCCCCCGCAAACCGCACCTCTCAAACAGAGTGATAGAAGGGAGCGAGAACTCCTAACCGAGGGAGACAAAAGACGGAGAAAACACATGAGCGGAGGAAAGTAAGCTGACGGTCGTGTGGGTTTTAGATTCACATGAGGGGTTATTCTGAAGTTGCCATGGAAACAATCATCCCACCTGCGAGCTCTTTGGTATTTTGGCAGGCAGTATGACAGATGGATATTTTTCTGCATTGAATCTGATGCTGTTGATCAGTGAGATTTCAATGCTTAATCACACAAGTAGACTTAACATCACTCATTGAATTAACCCTTCATCTGCTACCTAAACTACCGCAGTGTGAAAAAAAATCTTGGAGAATTCTCGGCCACGACACTGCTATATTCTTAATCAATACAAATATACATAATGAGGCAGTTTCCAATAGGTCCAATAAGCGGCAGCATTATGTCAACTTGTCATGTTTATGTAACGTTATGTCAATATACCTATGGCACAAATTAACTGTGTGAGTAGATGTGTGAAAAATAAAAAAACAAATGATGTCCAAACCTTCGGAATAAACTCCAATAAACCCTTTAATAGTAATAATTGATAGTACACGTGTTTGTGATAGTAGCTTATCCATTAACGGGGGCTAGTAAGTACTCTGAGTGTTTAGATAGGGGCCAGATTTGTTGTTTCACTGGGGTTGCCATGTTGGACAGAGTGAAAAGATTCAGACTTACAAAGCCAACAGTCTCCAGAGAAAGGATGGCGGCGCTGGCATGTGTGTAGCCCATTGCTTTCAGGTCTGGGTAGCTGCCCATTTCTAACACATACATCCTCCCTGTCAGGTCCGGCCCTTCAAACGCCAGCCAGCTGAAAGACATTTGCATGGATTAACATACGCAGACGTACAAACACCTAAATGTACACGAGGGAAAACAAAATGGACTAGATGTAAATGTATTCACGACACGTTGATACTATGGGAGTAGATGAAATATTAGATTATTAACCCTCTGCAGAAATCATGTTTGATTCTAGCAAATTCTTCTGCAATTAATTCCAAAAGATTCTAAATTATTTTACTGGAAAATAAGAAGGACAAAATTCAAAGGAAAACTCTTCTTCACATTATAACCCTTCAAAGATTCTTTATTCTTTTTTGTGAGTCAGTTTTGAATCTGACCTTCACACGGTCTAAGCAGACATGATGAGATCAAGTGAATGTTTTTATCTGAGGCCAATGTCACTGAAAAATAAAAAGTCTTCACAATTGAGTCTGTCGAGGGTCAACACTTGATTATTGTGTGTTACTCCTAAGTCTCCTTACAGACCAGCGTGAAGTGGTTGATGTGATACTGCGTCCATACGGCCTAAAGAATCACATACCTGCCGGCCAAAACCTTACAGGAGCCCACGGAGAAACCGTCCTGCAGGGAGTCCACGGTGTCCTCCAGCGTGAGGACGGAGCCTTGGAAACCCGGATCAGAGAAAAGCTGCACCTGAGACACACAAAGCAGATAAAAAGGTTATGAGTCATCCACTGTGAGTCACCAACATAGATGAGCGATATGAAATGTGTTTTTTTTTCTCCTCACTCTTTGTATAACATACCTTAAATTTAGCGCAGTTATCAAAATCATCCTGAAATGAAACAGAAGCAAACAGATTAATGAGAGACATTTACTGTACGCACACTGGAATACAACAGAGTCATTAGAGATGAGATTATGAGTGTAATAATGGGGCACATGTGATGTCAGCTGGAGCCTTGAGGCCTCAAAGATACTTAAAGACATACCAGTACAACGGGCATCGCTGAGGCAACCCGAGGCAGAAGGGCCCCCCAGTCCTCGAAGCTTCCATAAAGGCCTCTCTCCAGAATGTAGGGTTCGCCACAAAAGCCCATCTCTTCAAACACCACCCAGCTGAGAGAGAGAGAAAACAAAGGAAGGGGCACAATCAACTGCTTGAACTTTGCTTTCCACACGATGCCAGCAGGATGTCTCAAAAAGTGGTTGGATCCTGATAACCCAGGCGTTCATGTGTCCCGTGGTGGACGACCAACAGGTGCAATTCAGTCCAAATCCAGATATGGATCAAGATCTGGTGGGTTCAATGCTTACACAGGGGTCACATCAACAGAAAAGCCAAAGACTGGGGCCTTTGCAGTAGTAGTAGAAGTAGTAGTATTGAGTTTATGATGTTCTGTCTTATTATGGACATTAGAACCCGTTTGCAGCCAAGAGAATGAAATCTATATGACATGTTTATTTTCTCACAACAGTATATTTGTATATGTTGCCATTTTTATTCAAAAATCAGTAGAAATAAATGTAAATGTCATATTTCATATTTGGAAACTACATGAACCGGTGTTAAGACACTTGAGAAAGTTCATGAGCGAGTCTGAGCTAATGATGTCCTCCCACGCACTGCATGTCATTGGCTTTGTACTGCACTGCATGTGCTCTATAGGGAAATCTGTCTTAGCTATTGTGTGTGTGTGTGTGTGTGTGTGTGTGTGTGAAGGGGTGGAGTATTTCTGCATGACAGAGCCTGTTTTTGCATTTGTGGCTAAGTGTGTGTGTGTTCTAACACGTGAGACCACAAACAATGTTCTGCTGCAACGTCGAAGCAAAACTCTCAGGTGCAAAGGGGCGTGGCCAATATGGATGACTTGCAGCACAATTCCAAAATGTAAAAAAGTGGTCACAGTGCCACCATCAGGCTAAACGGTACCAAAACGTAATGGGTTCTTCCCTGGCCCAGGTCCAATCTTCCCACCGGGTCCACTGAAATCCTAACTAATACGTTCCTGAGACATCCTGCTAACAGATGGACAGACGGCAAATCTCAACAGAAAACATAGCGAGGTAATAAAGCTTCACACAAACAGCCTGGCAGCACTTTCTGTGTGCTATGAGCTCACATAAGGAGAGCAGCTGTCTTAACTTGAATGTGGTTCAGGATCTAAACATTCATATAAGATGTAACAGAAGAAGGAGGCCTATGTATTCTTACACATTTTACATCCCGGGTTGAATTGCTATACTGTGTTTCCAATTAAAGCCCAGCAGGGAGCACACGCATCCCAATGTTCATCTCATCACCGCTCATATAGACACTCCACTCCCACGCCTCACTCTATCTTCACCCTTATTTTCACCGCACTGCATGAGTCAGTGATGACAAACGTAGAAGGACAGGAAGTGAGGCGTGGCAGAGTAAACATTAGAGGTGTTCCTGTCTCAACCTGCAGGCAAGGAGCGGAAAACACGTGGCCGGCTGATACTACATTACACCGCAGATGCATAAGAGTAAACTCACTACAACTGTTACTTTGGCAAATGAACAAACTGATGCAGAGGAATGTGTCTGCAAACATGTACAGCTGTAAAGGCCTGAAAGCCCTTTTATGGAGATCTGCTTGGCCGCCGCAAACATCTGTAACTTTCAGATTTCAACATTCTAACAATCACAGTCACTTCATAAAGCCGATGTGTGTTAAGGTGTTGACATCGGCGTCGCTATTATCGCTCTCACAGCGGCGAAGGGAAGAGGAGCTAATCACTTACACCCCTCCGATGACATCAATGGACTGAGTCTTCAGCCCGTAGCCCGTGTCCTCCATGTTAAAGACAGGAACCGTCACGTCAATGTTGACTCCCCGGCTGCCGAAGTCTCTGTCGCTGAACATTTTGAGGTGCGGCACCTTGAAGTCCTGCAGTGAAGATGAAATGATGCAAATGTGATGAACATCATGTCAATGTGCATCACATGTCAAAGTAAAGAAAGTTCAGGTAAATTCAAACTTATGTTAGGCTGGTTGATCAGTTTACCCAATATTAAAAGGAACAAAGAGAACAATATATCAGCCAGTAAATGTCTTTGGATATAAACAATATAAACATTCTGATTTGACAATTAAATATAATAAAATAATACTTGATTGATATAAGTTAATTTTAAAATATACTTAAACATTTAATATAAAAAATCTAAAACGTAAAAATAATTATAAAATGATTCCAATGCTGACTATTAAAATTAAATAAATACATTTTACATTTGAAACACCACTAGATGTTCGTAAAGTGCCTATAATCAAAAATCCAAATTAAACAAAAAATGTTTCATAGGATTACTTTTCGTACTTTGCACTTAAAGTGTATTTAGCCCAGCGTGGTACTTACACCCAGAATGGGTCGCAGGGACAGAAGCTGATCTGGTCCTCCTCCCCAGTCGTTGTAGTCCAAATACTCTCCTTCCTCCAGAATGTGCTGCTGGCCCTCAAACCCTGGCTGGCCGTAGCCCACCCAGCTGACACACACACACACACACATACACAAGGTGACTAAATTACAGATATTTACTGACTACTTGATCAAGTTTGTATATTACAGGATTATTTGTGTGAATCTTTCAAAATAAAACATTTGTCAACAAGACCCCAGTCAAAATGAAACATTCAGGCATAGGATGGACTATCAGCAGGGGAATTTTAGCTGAGCAATAGATGGAGGTGTGTTCTCTTTGAGTGCCCATTAGTTTGTTATTACTATTGTTACTTAAAATCATTTGTATTATCTAAACATTGCCCCAAATCATGATAACCGATCAAAATGATGCTGAGCAAAAAGGTCACAATACAAGACTGAATACTCACAGTCCTCCAATGATCTTCAAAGAACCCACAGACTGCAGTTTCTTGGAGTGTCCGTCTTTGGCGGTGTCTCCTTCAAGCTCGTCAAAGCTGTAAACATCACCGTCGATTTCCAGACATGAGCCGCAGAGGCCTGGCTTCTCATATATCACAGCCTGCAGCAAAGACAGGAAAGCCTTCATTCAGCATTCACATGGCTTAAGGGAGATAATTTGAAGTGGTCTCAGCCTACCATGTTGATAGTTTGTTCCTTATGGGTCCCATGAAAGACTAAATCCCCGCTGCATACACTGTAACTCATCTCACTGTCATAATAGTTTTGTTTTATTCGTGTTTTGCAGATAATATCAATGATTTTGCTCTGGCTCAGCATGAACACTAAGTATGACCTTGCAAATGCAAAAAACACACCCTTGGATAAGTTAATCTGATTAACATTTGCAGACTGAAGTCATTATGTGTAGCCTTTTACCCAACGTATTTGCTTAATGTCATTGGAACGCGTTGAGAGTAAACAGCAGCTCTTTTACCCTGAGGGGCTGACGGCTGAAAGCTGAAATGTACTGTTGGTATTTCAGCTGAAAACGTCTCCTGCCAAAGTCTATTGCAGTTACACTCCAAATTCCGTGGCCTTGTGTCTATTTTGGGCAGTAAAAACACAGCCGCAAACAATAAACTATACCCAAGAATGCCAGGCGCATCGCCAGGAGGCCGTATATTATAATCAGATAACTAGATTATTATCTTGTACAGTTTTATATTTATCGACCTTATCATAAACATTAACCTTCCATTACTTGAATTCAGGAGGTTTTATGGTCCTTATTATGTAATTATCTTTCATTTATAGCACAGTTAGCATTCGAGGGAGGCAGTAGCTCAGTGGGTAGTGCTTCCGCTTGGGAACCGGAGGGTGGCTGGTTCGAGCCCCTGCCAAGGTGCCCCTGAGCAAGGCACCGAACTCTCAATTGCTCCCCCCTCTGCGAAGGGTGGTAATGTAATGTAAGTCGCTTTGGATAAAAGCGTCTGCCAAATGATCGTAATGTAATGTAATTCACCCAAACATACCTTGACCTCATGAGGATTCTCCACTTTAAATCCAGCCTGAAAAAGAGATATTGTTGTCAACAATACAAGAAATGCTGTGTTGATTTCCCTATAGTGAACACTACAAAACTAACAGCAGTGTATGACTTTTGACACAGAAGAACGTATTGAGGCTATTTGCAGTGCAGTAAACACTTCAAACAGTACATTACATACAATTACACTATAGTGCAGCACATTAAGATGAGGCTCGGTGTTTGTTATGGTTTTGGACAGCTTACAATCATTGAGGGGAAAGCTGTCATAGGAAAAAACTATTGAAACATGAAAACAAAATGGTTTAAAATGAAGAAATGTTTTGTTTTGGGCCAAGACACAAATTTGCCAAGAGAACACAGCAAAGGAACTGGATGATGATCAAAGGACAGCAAATGAAAAATGAGCTTCCATTCTCTCTTGAAAATCGTGACATTTTCTTGGGACTGTCGCCTCACAATGAAATGATGTCATACTCACCATTTTAAGGGGCCGAAGAGACCCAACGAAAGGGTTTGGGAAACCCCAGGACTCAGGGACGGGGTATTCTCCCTTCTCCAGTACAGCCAGCATGCCCTGGAACCCTGGATCACTGAACACCAGCCACCTGGAGGAACACACACATCAAACAAATGTTATGTTAGGTTATAATTGACCTGCCTTACACACCTGGTTGTGTGCGTAGTAGTACTGCAGTAAGGAAGAGCAGAAGTATTCCAAATAGAACCCTAAATGAAAATTGTCAATGTGTAATATGTCCACTTTAAAATGACCATAACTAATGACCGTCAGCTCCATTGGTTTTACAAAACGGCAGGAACACACCATCGTTGTAAAAAGAACAATTTGTCCAGGGTGTATTACTTGCTGATTAAATGTGTTCCTGACTAACGATTAGCTCCTTAGTTACGAAGTCAAATAGACCGGTTCCTAGAAAAAAAATTAGGGACAGTTATAAGTGATGATTTTTGATTATTTTCAAATCAGCTCTGCAGGAAATGTGTCATCACCACATCATAACCCATACCACAGTGTATCAACACATCATAACACAATGTCTCAACACAGGAACACATCATTCACCAGATCAGAGCCTCTGGACGAAAATAAACCCCATTCAGTCCGAGTGCAGGACCGGATAAAGAACTGACGCTCGCCCTTACGACATTAAATAACACTCAGTGCTCTAGAGTGCAAAATGAGCTACAAGAAATGTGTGTTAAGCAAAAAAAAAAATGCATCTGGTAAACAGTTGTCACGGCGCAAACATTCTAGGCGGGGTAGCTGCGGGAGAAATATTTTCAAGTCAGCAGAGATGAGTTGGCATCTGAGAGTAATTACTTGTAATTTCTTGCAATTATGTAGATGTTTGGGAAAAAAGTTGAAGCAATTCCTGAAATGATATGTGCCAAGGTAAAGCAAGGAACCGGCTCGACTGTGGGAAAAGGTCCAGTGCTGTTAACTTCCCTCCAGGGCAGGGCACAACATGTCCTGAATACCTCTCTCACGTGGAAAGAAACCAAAAAAAAAACCACACTCCCCACACCGTGTCTCTGTTCTTCTGCCTATTTCTACATCGGTCTCCAACTCTGCCTTCCAAGTGCCCCCCCACCACACCCTTTGTCTAATTTGTCTCATCTAACATGCAACAGCAGGAGGGACATTCCTGAGGAGGCAAAGGAGTGAAAGTGAACCCAAAGACGAGGATAAACATCGAGCATGGTGGCAATGATTACTATCTCTCAGCTATTTGCTAAAGGTAAACAAGCGAGAGACGTTAAAAAACCTCAATCTTCAGCAAGGAACTGGGTTGGTGTGTTGAACGAGTACACTCAGCCTTTTAAGCAAACAATGTTTTTGCTTAAAATAAAGCCACGCACTACTAGTATTACTGTGACTTAACTCAAAACCTGTGACTTCCTTAAACTGTCAACTATCGCTTCCCCTTGGACAGCACACCACAGGAAGTCATCAGTATCATCACCTGCCTTTTATGAAGACAGAAACCCAGTTCCACACAGCAGAAACTGAGTCACAACGCCATGAATGAACAAAGACTAAACACTGACATCGGCCTCCCATAGTGGTAGTGTCACCTGACCTGTGGCAGAATTTGTAATGCTTAGTGACACAAGTAAACAAAGGTTCTTCTACGTCTATAGTTTGCATGTAGGTCTATTTACACTTTGTAAATATAAACAAAAAGTGTAAAGGTTGTGATTCATGGGAAACTATTGAAATCCTGGGTGGCTTTAGCTTGGATACATTGCATTTGAACCCATATCACTGTCCTGCAACTTCCTCTTACTTAACTCCAACAAAACTGAGGTTACTGTGCTCCGGCCCCACACACCTTAGATACACATTAGCTAATGAGATAGCCATCATGGAAATCATTGTTTTGGCCTCCAGTGAGCTTCCACACATTGCTGAAAGAAATAAATCCCACTTACACCCCAGAGTGGACAAGTATGGACGCTGTGCTCAGTGGGATACCGAAGGAGCCCGTCTCTATCGTGTCATCGTGGTATGGTGTCATTCTGCCGTGGCCCTCCGGTTCAGT
Organism: Genypterus blacodes; assembly: GCF_046128005.1. NCBI lineage: Eukaryota > Metazoa > Chordata > Actinopteri > Ophidiiformes > Ophidiidae > Genypterus > Genypterus blacodes. The sequence goes on along the minus strand of NW_027466945.1, from coordinate 459,923 downwards.
AAACAGGTCAATATGGGGAACGCTGTAGTCCTACAAACACACACACACACACACACACAGTGTAGTTAGCGGCACAGAAACAAACATGAGGCTGAATGTGTTCAATCTCTTATTCTTATTGATCCCTTAATTAAAATCCATACACTCGACCGAAAGCTTAAAAGCCTAAAGGAAGCAAGTCCTCCCTCAGCAAGAGTGTGTATGGGCTTAATTACTGAAGGCTTTTTTTGAGGTGATGATATTGGATTATTGAACATTAAATGACACGTGGGTAATTAACCAGTCCACTAACCCAGACAGCAAGTCGAATAGAGCCAATCAGCATTGGTGGCTTCTCTTGTGGCTCTGTCTCCAGCCCAGGATCTGCCCACACATTTGTCAATTCTAAGCATCCCTCCTCCAAGGCAATGGAGCGTCCCTGGAAATCCGGTTTCTCATAAAGAATCCAACTGCAGGGAAAAAAAGCAAATGTATGAACAATGCATGATGACAAATTGTGCATCTTCAATAGAGCCAGGCAACACGGAGTGTATCAATACATTCAGGGCCTTTTCAGTATGGTAGAAAAACATCACGCTTAATCTTTAACTGAAAAATAACGAGGTAATCCTGGTGCAGTCTGGGAAAAAAAGCCCTTATTGCAGATATGTTGTGGCAGTCACATTAAGGGTTAAGCACAGCACCAGATTTAACAAGCTGTTAAGGTCAACCATGTTTCCCCATTCATAAGAAGCTTTTAAAATAAAAGAAGCAATACAGTTCCTCATATTTTTGACGGGGAAGCGATTCATAAAACACACTGTCGGGCAAAAAGACTTGTTGATTAAGCTTCTTTCAGATTTTTTTTCAGAATTATAAAATGTGTTTCAAACTGTATTGACTAAAACTCCACCTCAGTTGATTAGTCAATTCATTTACATGAAAAGATTTGATCCGGTCTAACACATTCTAATCAAACACCAGCCTCTGTGCGGTATCTCTCTCGTTCCCTCTGTCTCTATCTCACACACACACACACACACACACACAAAGAAATCCAAAGTAGTGAATTCCTTTGGAGTGTCCAAATCAGTAAAATGACAAGGGCTTGTGTAGAAAGAGGCATCTGGGCACGACCAGGAGTGGAGGGGGGAGTCAACCCTTTGTTCTTTGTTCCAGGTTCCATCATTTATCCCATGCTTCCCTACAGCCAGTGAGTTAGGTCCCAGCTCCACACCTGTTCTCCATTTCCATCATCAGATTCACAGTAGCCCCCCCCCTGCTAGTGTTCCTTTTCCTTTTGAGCTTGTGAGATTTCCATCTTTTCCTTTTCTTCTCCCCATGATAGATTTTCGGACTGCACATAAACTCTGGTGTTTTTTGTTCAGGAGCTGCATTTTATAAATTACCCAAAATGTAACAGGAAGCCAGGTGTTGCAAACTTGGACGCTAATGGAGAAGAATGAGTGGCTACATAATAATTACAGTTACGAAGCATTCAACCCTAATCAAAGATATCTTATTAAACTATGACTGCAGCACCTCAGAGAAGCTCGACACAAAGTACTGGCATCAGGAACACCACTTGACACTAATGAGAACTGCGTTTCACTGCGAATCGTGATTTCGGGCGCCGGTCGAGTATTTCCACTTACCATCCTCGAATGACCCTCACTGATATGAGTGGAGAAAGCTGGAGAGAAGTAGCATCTGCCAAATCCCTGCAAACCTCGTACGCTTGGCCTCCGAACAGCGGTTCCTCAAACAGCACCATCTACAAGCAGACATGAGGGCAGATATCCACCAGACACATTAATAACAAGAGTAAATCATGAATTGCAGAATGCATTTACAGCTTCCCGTTGAATGATAAAGGGCTGCCTGTTTTTCTGAAAGAGAAGGTGACAGTTTTGTAATGGTAGAGAGGCGTTTACCCTCATGTAAACCACCACCGGGTTGTTTTGTGCGCCACTTAAACCGCTGCAGGCGAACAAACCAGACAGCAATCGAGACAGCAATTGTTTTTGGACTAAATTGGCGTCTTGATGACAGTGTGAAGGACAATTTCCTTTTTCAGAATCAATCCATTTTGGAATGAATGTAGCATTTTTGAAGAACTTCTCCAACATTTTTGGTCCCAGATTGTTTAGACCTAAAATTCATAAAAAAATGTTTTGTGTATTCTGGATTGTTAGAATTAAGAAAAAATGCATATTTATTTTCAAATTCACAGGGAATATTTACATTTATTATTGTACCAAAAAAATAACAAAGAATCATTATTCTGGAACATTTTAAAAGCCAGTTAAAAGGCCATTTTAAAAACGACTACAGTGTTTCCTGTGTATGTACTAAGATACAATAGAATACCAAAGCTAATAAAGTTCTTTAGTCAGCATTACATTCTAATACTCCTAAACCTTCAAATCTACTCAAGCTCTCATGCGATGTGTACCCCAACTGCATTTGGGAATTAAATTTGAGAAATAAATCTGAGACATGGAGGCAACACAGTCAAATGTTACGTGCAAATGAAATGTGCAATGTTTAAAACTCCAGGGTCTCCAGGGTTCTTTGCCTGCATGAATCTGTTGATTGCTTCGCCTGCATCGGTTTCATGATTCTAAATCACATCCAGCTGAGCGGCAGTACTACTGTGTTTTTTTCCTCGATTCTGTGTTTACCCTCAAGAGGAACAAATGAAAAGCAGATGTTTAAACAGAACAATAAGCTATCTGTCTTAAACTCCTCTCTGCGTTTGGGGAGAAGCTGTGCCTACTGTACCTTTCCGGGGCGCTTGTGAAATCCTTTCGGAGTCCTTATCTGCAATGTAAAGAACACAGAAAAATCAAGGCTAATCCTTACACTTGTCAATTATCAGTCTCTCTAAGTGCTGCCTGAGAAAGGGCGCCTGGGGTGAAGCACCTGATTGAACAAGCTCTCTATAGAAACTGTTCCCCCTATTCATCAAAACATAACACCAATGTTGTGTGTGCAGTGAGTGTTAACTGCCTTGACCATGACCTTATTTTGACCACTTTTCATTTGATTGGTTGTGTTCACAGACTAGAGTAGGTATGGAACACTCACAGATGCATAAAAGCACTGGCTTAAGGGAACTGCTTTGGAATGCAGTAGAATATAATGGTATAGGGAAATAAACCCATTAGTGCCTTTGCAAAACAATAGCTTGGTCACACCTCTGCTCTAAACAATATTACACAATCAAACTGAAGGAAAATAGGAAAAGGCATCATATGTCACCTTTAAGGAACACGACAAACTGCAACTTGTGAGTCCAGAGCTCAAAACTGGAGTGGAGACACAGTGTGTGGTCACGTTTACCAGCCCAGCTTGTCGTCATATCAAAGGATAAGAGGGATAAGATAAGGGGGAAGGAGGGAGTGGCACAGCCTGGGTGGGGAGGCTTTCACCAGATCGTGATTTGGGCCAAACAGATGATAAAAAAAAATCATAAATGCTTGCCTCATGCATTCTTAAAGGTGTTCAATGATGCAAGTGACGTGTTTCCAGCTGTCTGTGCTTCAAGCAGGCACATGCACCGGAGGCACAGTTCAAAGGCATGTGCAGTCTTTTGTTTGTCCAACTCAACTCCTAGTTTTAGTTCCTTAAACAGTATATTTTATTCAGCACACTTACATAATCAGTGCGTACAGCCTGTGGTTGGTCTGGAGGCTGCTGGAGCTCAGGGAGTGTCCGGTGTGTGGTTGGAGGAATCCCAGGAGACTGTGGAGGTGAACTAAGACCTGCTTTCACATCCAGGTCTCCTCCATCTCCAGGGAGGGGGGCAGACATTCTTTCAATAACCTGATTGATAAAGGAAAGTACATCTCTGAATCTCTAGTCGTAGAATGTGTTGCAATGATATTTATGAGCATTTGGAAGCATGTTCAAGCAAAGTACAGAGAGCTTCTTCTTTCATTGTTGTTGGATGTGTCAGGCATTCAAACTATGGGTCAATAGTGTTGCTTAACTGAGGCTACGTGTTGAGGCTACGTGTTAGCACCTGAGAGGAATTAACCAATGTTGTGAGGAGAAAGATAAATGTCTGTTATGAGAACGACTTCCTTGTTATTCCCTTCATTTTTTCCACAATAACACGACATCACTGACCTCTTTGTTGGCTTGCTTGTCTCCTTGTGCGCTCTGCACTGGTTTTGGAAGTTCTCGAGGGAGGTACTTCTCTAAATAGTCAGGCAGCTTGAAGTCGTTAAAGGAGGGAAGTGGAGGACCTGAGTCACTGACCACAGCCTCCGCAACGTCCAAAGCTCCCACTCTGCCATTCAGGGTCGGGCCCTGCTTGGCCGGCGTTTCATTAATTGGAGATGTGGCAGTTGGGCTCGGAGGAGGCGGCTGAGATAATGGTGGAGGGCTCAGCTGGGGTGCTTCGGTCGGTGACACGTTCTCAGAGCTGGTACCGTCTGCGTGGGCCGAAGCTCCGTTCTTCTTCCCTCTTAAGTTGGAGGCGGAGAGGATGCTGAGGACGCAGCTCCCCTCCAGACGAGATTTCACCTTGATCGGTTCATCTTTCTTCTCTTCTCTCTCTTCCGTCTCGTCATCTTTGCCTTGGACCTTCTCCCTGAGCCGTGAGTGAACGTCCATGGTGTTGAGTAACATGCTCCTGTCTACCAAACTGGCCCTGGCAGCCTTTAGGCCACCTTTCACATCTGCTGCTTGGAGCTTGGCTAAGAGGCCTGGGGCTGAGTCAGTGCCTAACTGTTTCTTCCTCCTCAAGCCAAACTTGAACTCATCAGGGTCAAAAGGCTTTTCAAAGCGGTCCTCCCTGATGGCAGGCATGACAAAGGGCGGCTGAGGAGGACGCAGGTGGTTGTGTTTACGAGGCGGGAGGGAGAAAGGAGCACAAAGCGCCTTGATTCTCTGAACAAAATCGTCGTCGTCCCACTCACCTGGAGTGTCCAGAAGATTGTTTTCACTTCCAGAGGAACTTAGTTTGGGCTCTGGGGGTCTAAGCCTCCGTTTGGGCACGTCTACATCCAGCCAGCTGGAGGGGGTGTCTTGTTGTGTTGAGAGTGGTAAATTAAACTTGTCTAGGGAACGTTGGACAGAGTCAGGGATCTGTTTCGGAGCCTCTGTTCTTTTTACACCTTGGTTTGGCTTTTTGTTGCCTAGATCACTACTAAGTGGGAGGGACTTAGGTTGTGAGGTCAGATCCCCATTGATCCCCACTTTATCTGTCGAGCTAGTAACGGAAGCAGCATTGACTAAAACTATCTGTGATGCGTTTCCTGTGGCCTTGAGGGAAACAGGATCAATTATAGACTCTGTATGTTTACTTCCCTCCTTAGCTACAGCGCCTGAGATTTCCACTTCTGGCACTACTAACTTGATGACTGAACTTTTACTCCCAGCATCTCGACTGGCGACATCTCTCAAGCTCTTAGATATAGAATCAGATACAGGAATCGGCTCTTTAACGGATGAACCCGACGATTCTGCCGCTGCCTCTTTGTCAATCTGCACCGGAGAGTCATTTATAACTTTTACAGCCATTTCCTCTGCTGCCACGGTTGTTTTGGTAACAGGCTTCAAAATGGAGAGTTCTACATCATGAGCTCCATGTGCTTGTGAGTCATCAGTGGAGTTCTCTGTTTTCCCCGCAGCTACAAACTTAGGCTGCGGTTCTTCAGCCTTCACTGCTGGCTGTGTTTCTGTTCCGGGCCTTTCTGTTGACTCTGCCTGCAGCTCGGGCACATTGGGAGCTGTCTCGCCCTGTAAAGGCTCAGTTGGCCTTTTGTCACAGTTAGCCGTACCCGTTGCATCATTAGTGTGTGTGACGACACAAACAGGATTAGCCGTGTCAGTCTGACTGGCAGGTGGTGTTCCAGCAGGGAAATCCGACGATCCGACAGTCGTTTCCTCGCACGGACAAGCTGGTTTGGCTTGGCTGGAATCCAATGCTGCTGTGTCTTTAACAAGCTTAGTTTCCTCTTTTTTCTCAGTATTTTCTCTCGCATCGTCCCTAGCAACACTTCCCTCTGCCCCCTGGTAACACTGTCCTCTGTCTAAAGTCTTGGCCTGTGTATTATGTTTAACTGAAGGCGAAAGCTGTTGTGTTTCTTCTTTGCTTGCACTCCCAGCCTGATGTGTTTCTGTTTGTTGTGACTGTAATACTTTCTTTTTCTCCTCAGCTTGATTCAGCTCCTTTTTGACCTTTTTTACAGGTTCAGGCTGCTTTACTTTTTCTTTACTTAGCTTAGTTTCAGCTTGCCTTGGAATCTGAGCATCTACTTTAGGGTGTTCAACAGGTGGCTTCGGCTTCACTAAAGGTGCCTCCTCCATAATTTGTTGACCTGGAGGTGAGGAGATGGAAGGTGACATTCCTAAGCTGTCTTTGGACTTTCTCTCCTCTGCGAGTAAATGTTTTTGTCCTCCTGCTCTCTCTTCTTCAGCTAAAACGACCGATTTCTTGTCAGTAAGTTTCTTTGATCCAGTATCTGGCTCGTCACGTTTCCTGACAGACGGTTCTGATGATCTCTCCTTTCCATTGACGGGTATCTCATTAGTCTCCTTCATAATTGATGAGTCTAATGGTTTCTTTGCGGCCTCTAATGCCGTATTCCGTTCTGGCTGCTTGGTATCACTCAGTGACTTTTTATCTGATGTACTTTGAGTTTTATCTGATGCTGTTGTCTCAGTCAGCTGTGTAGAGGCAGCGGCAGTCTCCTGTGTTTTAGCCATCACTTCCTGTTGACTGGCAATGACCTCCTGTTTACTTGTACTTTGGTCTGATTTGCTTTCACTATTTGGGCTGATGGGATTGACTGATTCTCTACTTTTCCTGCGTTTTGAGCGTGAGCCTGTTCTGCCAAGGCTTTTGGATTGCGGACAAACGTCACTGGTAAGTTCTGAGGAATCACCTTTTACTCGGCTCTCTGTTTCAAGTTTTGAACATTGATCCTCTGCTTCGGAGGACAACGTTGGACCTTTTGTTTTGGAGTCAACTGGCGGTTGTTTAGCAGCGGAATTGTTTACCTTCAGTGCAGTGGCATCTCGTCCATCTGGTTCAGATGTTATCTCTGACTTGACTGTTATCTGTGTCAGCTCTTTACAATCCTGTTTACCTTGATTTTCTAGTTCTGGTGGCTTCATCCCAGCAGCTGCTGCGGACGCGGGAGAGTTTTGGGACATTCCTGTCGTGACAGACTTTTGCGACTGGGTTGTCCCGCCGTCTGCGAAGTTCATCGCTCGCTCCTTGACCGTCATCTGTTTCCCTCTGACAGGCGACACGGAGACGGACCTGGCTTCGCTAAAACGCTCGGCTGATCTGGACCTGAGATCTGAAAGTCCAAACTCTGCCTTGAGCCTTTCATTCCGTGTCCTGGCTGGAGAGACGTCGGCACTCCTCGGGGTCTTGAAGATCTTGCTGGTCCCCACTGCATGCTGCTCAAAGAGACTGATCCTGTCTGCGATACGGGCGGCGACCGTCTGAGGCTCCTCTTCTACTTTCTTTAGGCCTTCTCTGTGTCTGCTAAGATAAAGATGTTTCAATTAAAATTCAACATAGATTCCATTTCATTCATTATTAGTGTATATCTTACTAACATACAAAGGTTTTGCTATAATCGCTGCGTGCTCTTTAAAGTCTCTTACATTAGAATACTAATCTGGAAGCCTGACTAGCTGCCCTTTGCTTTATGACTCACTCCATTGTGAATACAATATTCCACCCATAGCACTTAATTCACATTCCTTGGTTTGATAATGTTGTCAAAGAAAAAAAACTTGACTTAGTTCAACTGAGAACATTCATTGGTTTTGTGTCACACACCATGTAATCTAAACAAAATGTGTTTCAATGCACTGTATGATTGGAATGATTTGGGATCAGGGCTTATGGAATTATAGTTAGTCATCATTTCATTCTTTCAAAAATCACAAATGGCTCTAATCAAACTGAACTGGTTAGCTTCAAGTGAAACCTTACCTGGATTTAATCTCTTGTTTGGCCTGCTCTTTGGCCTCCTCTTTGGTGTCCTGTATACCTTTGTTGTCCTCCCCTTTACTTTGATCCGCTTTCAAATGCACATTTTTACTAAACAACTTCACCTCACTCCGAGAAACCTTAATACTCCTGCGTTTGGACTCTGCCGTCTCTGTTTTTCTCTCCACCTTGTAGATACTGTCGTCATCCTCCATGTCTGCACCCCCATCAACTACACGAGCCACGGCAGGTTCAATGGCTGAGTTTGAGCCCTGGATGTTGTCTAACTGCTTTGCTGTAGCGAGTGCTGCAGGCCTGCTCTGCCCTCCCTCAGGTGAGGCCTGAGAGGCGGGAGTGTGTGTGGAGGAGGAGTTTACAGAGGGTTTTCCCGCGTGAGTCGGTTGACTTTTGCCCTGAGGCTTGGTCATTGAGTTTTCTGGTTTAGCGAGGCCTTCAGGGACTGTTTGGGCACTAGAGTGTGTGCTTGTGCTCTCCTGGGAGCTGCTCCCCGCATCTCCCTGACTGTTCTTCCTGGACTTCCTCCTGGCTGTGTTTTTACGCACCATGTTGCTGCCGTCTACTTGTTCACTGTCTTCAGGCTTTTTGTGTGATTTCAGTGACACCGCCGCACCGTAAGGACCTGGTGACTTGGGGATGACTTGAAAGCTTTTCGTTACTTTGGTGCAGATCACTGCCGGTCCAGCGCGGGTATCTTTACCCCTCTGAATCAAACTCGTCTCCTCGAGGAACACGTGGAGCTCCCGACCTGTCCTGACTTGAGTTTGTCTCTGTGCCTGACGCTGGGTGTGGGCCTGCACAGAGTCCCTTACCACTCCCTGCTCAGAGGAGTAAGACAGATGTGTCAGATGACTGGCATTCTTGTCTGAGACAGGACTCCCACTCAGTGAAGTACCGTTGCTGCTCTCCTCCCTCTCGATGCCCGGCCCTTTTCTCTTTTTTCTTTTCTCCACAAACTCCTCCTCTGTTGGACCTCCTTCTTCTGGCTTACTGCTGGCTACAATGGGGCCGTCTCTGCGGGCAGACTGTGTGGCGTCCTCTTCACAGGGGAAAATGTCTGCGGGGAGACGCAGTTGACTGGTATCGGGGCTCTGTCCCTTCTCCTCTTCCCGCTGTCGTTCCCTTGCCTGTGTGCTCACAGACCTCGGGTTCTCCTCCTCTCCCGCTGTCCCGAGAGCCTCGTCACTTCTTGAGGAGGCATTTTCCGTGGGACTCTCAGGTCCCTTTGCCCTCCATGGAGACAACCAGCTTCCAATACGACCCAAGACCCCGGGACTCGGCGGCTCCTCTGGGCTCTGGGACTGAACAAAGCAGAGAAATGACTCACAAATGTTGGCAGGTGTGGACAGTGACAGTTCCATGCACATCCGTGTTGAGAATTTGCAAACACAACTGACCCTTCAACTATTAGTTACACATGGCACTGCAAATATTAAACAAAGACAGGGAGTGCAGGTTTAGCATCCAAGATAAATATAAGTAAGGATTGTTCACAGACTTTCAAAGTGTAGCCATGCATCTGTTAGCATACCACAGACATGCAGGAGTGCTTATAACCTGTAAGCTTACCGTAGAAAATACCATATCATTCAGACTCTTTACGTAGGTAGTGAACATGATTTTGGCTTATAACAAAAAACCTACAGAGCATAGAAAACACAAAATCATTCCACTGGGATAAAAAAAAAGAGCAGTATGAAAGCAGAAATGCCTCATAAAGGTTGTTTCTGCCATAGCAAAGTGACTGATCTATGCATAAGATTCACTCACCCTTAATTAGGAAATATGGGGAAAGTTTGGGTCCAATCCAGCATAGGAACAACCTTCAGTTTGTAGCAATGTAAAGGATCCGCATCCTAACCAGCAGCTCTAAGTGATCCACATCCAACAAGGTATCCACACAACACTGTGGAACTGAAGCTTTGCCTGCTGTAGAAGTTCTGCCTCTCAGCACCAAGTGCTGCTTTCATGGACAACTCGTAAATGTCCACTATCGTCATATGAAACTTGAGAGCTTGTTGGCAGAAGTGGTTGTCTCACTTTCTACTAAAGGTTCAGGAGAAGGTTTCTTTCAATAATGAATAAATAAAAGTACAACTTAGTTTAGAGAATGTTTTTGCCCTATCTTTCCAGCTTAAAACAATTCCTATAAGCTTCCCAAACACTCTAATCATTCCTTTGTCATTAACATATATCTATGGAATGTCCAACTCCATCCATCTTGACTTTTTCCCATTACTTATTTTCCTTTCCCCACAACTATGAGCCATTATTCTCTTATACTTTCTCATAATTCTGAGATACTAAATCCAAATTTGCAGATAGACAATACTGATATCATTTTTTCCCCCTCATAATTTGTTTGTTTTCAACTTCCATACAATGCTGCCTCATGTAGGTCACAGGGGTCATTTTGATTTGTTTATTGTCCTCTTCTCATATTCTCCAGTTGCCCTATTCTCCATTCAAAATCTGTTTTCTGGTACAAATTTGCGGAATAATAATAGATTAACTGCCAGTTGGGTTGGAATTGGCTGAATTATTGAGTGAATCTCCAAATAGTAGAGTAATGATGCGTTTGTAGACTCCTCTTGTATGCATACAGTAGTGTTTGTTTTGCTTTTAAAATCAAGCAGCACACACAGAGGTACATTGTGCAGCAGCATAATAGCGAATGCACAATAGCCAAGGGTCAGATGTTAATGTCTCTTAAAGTAAATAATGCAACAAAGGCTTTTATTTCCAAATCACGCTCTTTGTGTAATTCGCGAACCTACACACTTCCTACATTATATTTTCACTTTTGTAGTGTTTGTAGTTGTGGTTTGGTTTTTAAAAAATGAAAGAAAGGCCAATTCCGGATATATTCCTTTCATTTGTGTGTATTTGACTAAATGTTGTAAAAGTGTTTTTAAAAATCTGTGTTCCAACATAGTACGGCTTTAGGCAATAGGCTAAACACGCAATTAAACACATCACATAGAACGAAAACGCAGAGAGATTGTCTAATTTCCAACGCTTACCTCGACAATTGAATGCATCGCAGCACTATAGCCAAACAAAAGTTTTCCAGGGGAAATGACGCAGCGGCTGTGCGGCTTTCAGGGCCCGCTGAAATTCCGTTTTCCCTTCTTCAAAATCTGTTTTGCTCTTGTTTCGTTTGGCGGGCAGCTCAAGTCAAACTTTCCGTGGTGCGTTCAGAAATTTAACCCGTGACACTCTCCCACCTCCGTCCATTCATTGTTGATGGACTTCTTGTCATATAAAAGAACTGGCCCTTTATTCCACGAACGGAGGGACACGTATTAATGTTTAGTTTAAGCCTTCATCGCGTTTATAGTCAAAGCATTCCACCCAGCTATCAGGTGTGGGAGTGGTTGATGGGTGTGTTTTCGTTAAGTGTTTATTTAAGTTATATTTGCATGTTTAGCAAATAATAGCCTTGCATTAAGTTGTTTAATAGGATACGGCACATTACTTTATGCATAATATTTACAACCCCCAACCTATTTAGCATGTAAAATGAGTCAAACAGCTTCATAGTAGGATTTCACCCACACACTTAATGTATAAGTGAACAGGTTTGCAGCTCCATGGTTCCCAAACAAACACCGTGACCGTGAAGCGTTCAGGTCCTTGGACTAGTCCAGCCCTGACCACAGCATTTCTCCATTTCCCCCCCCCCCCCCCCCCCGTGTCCCCTTTCCCTCTCCCCACGGACACACAGAGCTTACCATGATTAGCGTCCTCCTGCCTCCTCAGCTGTCCGGAGAATAAACGCTCCAAACGCAGTAAGAATGAAGCCTTTCAGCCACCGCTTTCCCCCCCCCCACCCCTCCTCCAACAGGTAACCCGGTCCCGCTCACTCTGCACGGCCTGATGAATAATTCGTGCAGCCCCCTAAACTAGCACGACTACGTTCACCTAAGCTAGTTGCAACTTCTCATCTAAAACAGGTTCATGTATTATGTAAAACGTTCATATATTTTTTTTCTTCTCCCCATTAAATGTTGGGCTGGGGTTGTGGTGGAATCCGCCCGGGCCAGGTAACACACCCCGTGGCTCAGAGCGCTGGTGGTGACACAGCGGGTTTGTTATTGTGCAACAGAGTAAGGTCCACACAAAACAGACACAGCAAGTGAACGCACCACGGTTTGGGTTCTAAAGAGAAGAGTCGCATATCAGCCACAATAAAGGTTCTGCCTCATGGACTCTGTTTTATATAGAGATTGTTGTTGGTTGTTTGGTTAGTATTGGATTTTAAACATGAGAAAACAAAGAGAAGCCTGGTTTCAATAGGCTTTGTGTATTATTAAAGTGGAACAGCTCAACATTTTCATTCACGTTTATTATTGTGTTATTTATTCCTCAGGGAATCCCATGGGAAAACTTGTGCAACCTCAGTTCAAGGACAAACTTATTGCTAATGCAGCAAATATGCAAAGTCTCTCTCTCTCTCTCTCTCTCTCTCTCTCTCTCTCTCTCTCTCTCTCTCTCTCTCTCTCTCTCTCTCTCTCTCTCTTCCATGATTTATTAATGTGCTGCAGAAGCTGAAACCTGCTTTCTCCACCCTATGCAAAATTTACAATGGCTTTGCTATTTGTTTGCTATGCCACAGTGGATATGTGCATAAAAGTTCATGTAATTTAACTTCAAACATGAAAAAAACACAAATTTGCAAAATTGACTCTATCTTCTTACTCTATCTCTGTAAGGCTCTCAATTCTCACACACAGCTCAGCAATATTTTACGTCCCTCCCTGTATTACCCACGCTTTAGTCATGTGTGTTTACACAATCAAAGCATGGGAGGAACCAACCCTCCACAAGTGAACATACCTGAAATAGGCATGCAATGATAAATCTGTTTAGTCAGGCATGTAAACATTATAATCAGACCTAATGGACTCCCATTGTACTCCGACCAAACACTATGTCTTGCTTTAATCCTAGTGTTAATGTATAGTTTGTGTTTCCAGAATATTGTTCTACCAGGTCCTGTTAATTAGTGTGTTTATCTGTAAATAAGTCTCTAGTCCATTTGTTGGTGGGATTACTCTGCTCTATAGGACAGATATATGTTGATATCCCTCACACTGCATAGCTATTCTGCCAAGACTCATCAGGGTGGCCAAGTGAGCAATGGTATCCTCTGGGTTATAAGATAAGATAAAGGTTATTATCCTGAGATAGTAAACTTATTAAAAGAACCCTCCCCGTCGGGGAATCGAACCCCGGTCTTCCGCGTGACAGGCAGAGATACTGTCCACTATACTAACGAGGAGTGCCCCTTTTGGACTCAGGCTCATGACTTGTCCATAAGGTTCATACATCCCAGCTGCTCACTCTTTTCTCTCCTCTGAGCTTCTCCGAGATGTTGCAGAGGTCAATGTTGACTTCTCCAAACAGTTCCATCTCACAGGATTTTGCCCCCCAGATCTCCTTTCCCAATTGCAGGTCACGATGGGCTAGGTTTAGGTCGCTTTCCTGTACCTTTCCCTTCCTCCGCTCGGACAGGGTTGTTCATGTCCGGCAGACTTTGGCCTCGACCTGCTTCTCAGGGAGTAGCTGTGGATCCTTTGCGTCCTTCCTTCAGGCACATTTTCCTGCCCTGATGTACTTTCAGGCAGAGATAACCTTTGACCAGCTGCATTTGCAACTCTGTAGTTTGTGTCCTGCTGCAGCTGGTGAACAACATGTCCTTATTACTCACTCTGAACTGAGTCTGATGAACCTTGGTGGAAGTACGGAGTTCGGCCCAGGGAAGAAGCCATTACATTTTATTCTGGGCGAAAAGATTTCTTACCTTTAGACACTCAAGGTTGAACATTTTTAAAAAAATCTACTGTTTCAGTGTTAAGTCATATTTCTCTAGCCTTCTCTGTCTGGGCTTGTTCGGCTATTGTTGAGGTATGAGTGGCATTCTACTCTCACTCTGAAATTAGTTGTGAAGTATTTTCACTCTAAGTTTGTACACATCGCCCTCTTTTGTTATAGGGAACAATAAGAGCCTTTGTAGACAAAAGCTCTTATCTTTGTTATCACAGCTAATTCTACAGTGTTTCACTCTGTGGTTGTGTGCAACTTGTTGAACGGCTGATGCATTTGGACGTGGATCTAAAAAACGAGGCGACCGATTGGCTGGAAATGACGACTCACATCTCACTGCACACTTGTCCAATTGTAATAATCTCTGTTTTTGCGAGAGGTATCACGTCTTTCGTTGTCCGAGGGAAATTACAGGTCAGCAGCTTCAACGTTGAGTAGCAAGTCTGTTGTAATTACATGAAGTTGTCTCCAGTGAGCAAATTTGTCCATAGCAGTGATTGTAGGGATCAGCTCTACGAACAGTCAGATCATATTACAGGCTTAAAATACAGATTTATGTGCAGTAAAATTACACATTCCAATTGACTGGGCAGCCTCTGGTGAGACCCTATCATTAGAAATATCTTCTCTCTTTCTTTCTTTTTACCTCAGGAGAGCGTTTTACTTTCAAAGCAGACTGACAACATGCAGGCATTTACAGACATGCATTCCTGGCAATTGCTCACTACTGCTGTTTCTTTCATTTTGTTGCATGCCAAGCTGTTGGACTGGAGGCGGTTGAAACACTCATTTTGTTGTTGTTTTGGGAGGAGGAAAGCCTTAGTCATTCTCTTTCCCCACCCAGAGCTTTCTAGCTTTACCACGGATTTGATTTGGCGTTGACTCACACAAGAGTCCTTCAATTAGATGTTATGAAGTTAAAACCTAAGAACTCTCTTAACTAAATAATAAAATGTTTCACTCCTAAGTAGATTTACGAAACTGCTATAGAATAGGAGTTCACTGATACCTGACTTCATCCTATACTGCTTGCATTCTAACTTTCCTTGCAATGGAATGTGTTATTAGTATTTGACCGACATTTCTTCATCCACCCCATAGTGCCAACAGCATGTCACTCAGTTTGTCTCTCTATCCCTTTCTTTCTTCCTCCTTCTTTCTTCTTCTGTCCTCCCACTGCTGCTAATCAGCCATGATGCCACCATGGAGCAGGAACAAATGGCTGCCTCTCTGTCACCCCACGGCCCCACCCACTGGTTGTTGAACCTCACTGCACTTTGCTGCTACTGATGCTGTTTCCATATCATTTTATGTTGTTGTCACTTTTTATGAAGTTTACTACATTCTCTTTTGATGTAATATTTATTTATTGATATTCTTATTTACTTTACTTAAGAATGACCTTTACCCGACTTTGTTTTAAGTTATTTCTATTTTATTTAATTTTTTGATATTATTTTGAAGGTGAAGGATTTATTCAATGTTTTTATTTACCTACTTTTGTCATTTTATGAGTGCGTGAGTCTCAGTGATCTCCATGGTTTTACTCCTAATCAACTGTGTGTTATTTTCATTTTCAATCATTATTTCAATCAATAATGGAAAACACTTTGAAAAACATCCATCTGTATGAAACCTGCCATTCAAATTAAGTTTGATTGATTGATAGTTTGTATTTCCTGTCAGTTCCTAAAGGCTTTTTAGCTTGCAAACTGTTTGCCTGATCATACTCCCACTCAAATGAATAAATAATGGCATGAATCATTGCTGCTGCCTCTGCCCTGTAGTCCCACATCACCACAGCAACCGTCTCACTCAGAGCATATGCATAGCTATTGATCTTTTAATGAATTAATATGCCAATTTATTTAACATTAGGCAAAAAAAAATCCCAAAGAAAAAATGGTGTAGTCTAGCATAGGTTGCCCCTGCCACTAGTGCATGAATGGGTCTGTACTTATAAAGCACTTAGCATAAAAGTACAAATTTACCACTTATATGGCAATAAATCCTTTTACTTGTTTCATTTATTTATGGAGCATAATTTAATGCTGACTGTTATAATGCAACAAAATGTCCCATCGCTTTTCTTCTGCCTTTTAAAGAACATAAAGTATATCATCAGCTGATTGGTTGGAAATGTTTTTTCCCCAACACGAGGAGATTAAATCTGCATGTCTGATTTGGTGATGGTAATGTTCCCTTTGTATTGATTGACTCTTTGTTATTCTCTGCACATCTTTCTGTTCACTAACTGTAGCGTGGGCATTTGCTGAGGTGACGGTAATAAATGTATCGGATGAGGCTCAAAGTGAAGATTATTCTAGATTTTCGACACTGATCCATTTTTTTTAATGGACCCAAATTTGATTTGTGTGTCTGCACCAGACCATGGACAGCTGTTGCCATAGCGCCACCATCAGACAATGTAAAGGCACGAATGTGGGCAGACGCAAATAGAAGATTTGACTCTAGGAATTTCCAAAATTCCGTTTCCAAAGTTACAGGTCAAAAATGTTATTGCCATCAGAACAACCGGTACCAACATTTAATGAATTCTTCTCTCATGTCCAAACTGCTCAGCTTCATTGGAATCTGTCAACAAAATATTGCAAAATCCTGCAAAATATCAAAGACAAACACACAAATCAAGGCAAAAAATGCTGAAAGAGGAAGCTGGAGAAGCTGAAATGTCCAATCTCAACCCAATGAGTGTCCCATGTGAGCCAGTAATCAGATTTGGGTCACATCAACCTAGCAGGTAAACATTTGAAAATAATGCTCAACTGAAAAATCTTTAAAAAAAAATCTACAAAGTAAATGTTTCAAGAAATTTGGTAAGAAAATTCTATTGAAGGAAAAAGTAAAACAAAAATTAAATTTCTTTATTTACATGTGAACATTTTGAAGGAAACGGCAAATACAGTCTTAAAAACTGCAGAAAAGTTTTCAAGGAAAGACAAATATGTCAGGAATATACAAAATTAACATTAGCATAAAAAAAAGGTGCTTCTAGACGGTTTGTTATAAATTGTAGTTTACAAATCCAGTTGACCACAAACAAGCAGTTGTTTATGGTTTACAGTTTGGGCAATGAGAGCCAGATTTTGTTGTCCTGTTGGTGAACCAAATGCTGCTTGCACCTTATGGGAGAAATAATGTCTTTAGTCCCGATCCACACATGACAAACATGACACTAATGACAGCAGAGTGAATGTTACAAAGCCGATGACCCCCCTGACCTCTCAGCATGGTTGCTGGTGGAAACACACCTTGTTTAGGCACACACATCAGCCTGCATCAAAACAACCAAGCACTCACAGTTATATCATTTGTGAGGCACATTTACAGAGAGGAAGAATGGCGGTGCATTACTATGAGTCGAGCCCATTATGTGTCTGTGTGAATAATTTGTGTTCTTTCTTGTACAATTACAGAGTGCTTGATGAAAAGGCTTCAATCACTCCCAAGCAGGTGCATTTAAACACATGGCAGATGAATATGACTCACAAATGGTTGCATTCCTCCTACACTAAAGGCAGAACAACCAAATACTTGTTCTTGTATGTGTTGCTACAGTAATATTACACCCAAAGCTTTCTCTTTTTTTGTAAACAGAGCCTTAATAGAGGTCACAGAAGGGATCCTGAAGGTGAGACTGGCGCTCCAGTATGATGGATGGTTCATACAGCAGATCTTCCTCTCCCAGCATGGAACCCTGCTCCAAGTTCACAAAGTTAGGGATGTTGAAGTGAGCCAGAAGGTCAGAGTCTCTGTCCGTCTTATTCTCTTCCATTGCTCCTCCAAGAAGTTGGCGTGCCTTCACTTCCTCCTCCTCCTCGTCTTCCTCTCTTGTTTCTTCCATCCCACAGGAGCCGATCCCTGCTGGCCTGCTACAGGCTGCCTGGGCTCGAGCTCCTGTGTGCTCCCCAAATCTCCTGTCTTCTGGTTTGTGCTTCCCCTGCGTCTCCTCGCTGATGTTAAAGTGAAAGAACGAGCGAGACTCACCGAGCAACGGGCGAGAGAAGGCTTTGTCGTTTTCGTCCTCGGGATGAACACTGTCTGCCACAAAGCTCCCTGCTCCATTGTGCTTCTCTGCAGAGTCTTGGGTCCTGTTGACAAATACAGGACCAGCTTTGATCACCCTTAAAGTTCTAAATGGAATCAATAGACCAATAGACCTGAAATGGTATCGGCACAATACTCAATATCAGTGTGTATGCATAGTATCAAAAGCAAAAGAAGAGACTAAACACAAAGATCTGCTGTCACATTGGACACAGGTGAGCTGTCTGATCTGGAAGCTTTCTTCAGCCAGCCTAAAAAGCCGCTTGATCTCTTTTCTCCCCCAGCCTACGCACGACCAGACATACTCACTCCTGATGTGGAGCTCCTGTCTTCGTAAGCAGCGTGAGGACAAAGAACATGAAGATGACAAAAACCGCAAGTCCGACCCAGAAGCCGATTACGATGGAGTCTGCAATGTCAGAGAAGAGTCTTGTTAGAGTGCAATTATGTGGCGAAACTCCAGTCTGTTGTCACTTTCTCAACCTCCACAGCAGTGAGACTCACAGTTATATCTGACTAAGGCGAGCTGTCTGCGAAGGTTCAACACATCCGGGTGATGAAATGTGATGAAGGCAGGTGTTATGCAATCACTGGACTCGAATAACTACATCGCCTAGACTCTTTAAGTTATAACAAGTGTAGGAAAATACATGTTTGGACATCTCTCCACTGCATCTTCCCCCTGTAAATGTCTAGCAAAGGTTGAGAACGAATTCTATCTCTGAGTCTCTACTGCTTTCATGTCCCTTCCTGCTGTCTAGTACCAAATAATGAAGTTTCAGAATCAGTAGTCCAAAGAATAGAAGCAAAACAAAGCCGTATTACAGCAAATAAACCTCACATTAACGGGTGTTCTTGGTATCCAGCTACATTAGAAAGTTGTTAGAGTCGTGATAGTTCAAGAAGCAGAGCCATTCAAAGAACAACAATTGTGTATCAGAACGGTCCTTTATACCGTAGGCGTGTCTGTCAAATTCCACATCTCAAGTGCGATGTTCTGTTGCCATTTTGAAGATAAAATAGCAGTGAAGGAGGTGCATGACAATTAGTCAATCAATAAAGAAGGTGCAGCCTCGTAGAAAGAGACCAGAGCACAATAACAACTGCTCTTATTGCCATCATGGTGTTAGTGGCATCTTCCTCTTTCTCTCAAAGGACACAAGCTCTCACTCATCTCTACACCAACATCATGGTTCTAGACTTCATGCTGGATATTCCTTTAATTAGTTTGTCGTTATATGAAACGATTCCACATTCCACTCACAGATGTAAGATACACACACACATTCACACACACACACACGCACACACACGCACACACACACAACAAGAGGCAGTGGTCTGTCACGGATGCGTGTACAGTGTGTGTGTGCGTGTGTGTGTGTGTGAATGTGTGTGTGTATCTTACATCTGTGAGCTTTAAGTCCTTCAAAAGAAACGGGCTCCTCGTCGTCGTAATATTCATACTGCCACACGTAGTCACTGCCACGGGCGCTGGTTTGATTCCGGTGGTTGAAATTCGACATTTCCAAATCGACGAATTAACGTTAATCTTAGAATAAAAAATAACATACACATATATATATAAACATCATACCAAATGAATCAAATCTCACAGCTGATCAATGATGTCATTCATAGAAAAGTTGCCAAAGCGGATCATGTTCCAATAGCAGAGCTGAGAGTGTCTTAAATCATTACGTATGTGTGATTCTGGCTATTTAACAGCGTGAAATCATTGGCTTTACCGTTACGCATTAACTCCATCCATCCTTCCTGCCTTCCTTCCCTCCCTCCTTCCTTCCTTCCGTGAGTCTTTTGAGCGAAGCACTGAGAGCAGAGCGTCGGGCAGTGGCGCGAGCTGCACAGCGCGAGACTCCACACGAGCCGACATCAGCACCCTTCACTACACTGTAAAAGAAAACCACAAAAAATTGTTTAGCAATTTCGAGAAAAGAAGAGTTAATTTGCAAAGAGAATATTTATTTTTATTTTTATTTTGCATTCTGCGTCTTATCAACCAAAATTTAACTTATTTAATTTAAATTTTCCTTCAATTATTTAGATTTATTTTGAGAAACCCCAAATCAGAATGTTGGTTTAAATCCACAGTATTAAATTAGATCTCTACCACTTTAAATCCATTATCATTTAACTCTTCAATCACATGGAACCTGGAACTGCTTCATGCCTTGCTGCATTATTAAATAAGACCTCTACCACTTAAAATCCATTGTCATTAACTCTTCAATCACATGGAACCTGGAACTGCTTCATGCCTTGTTGCAGCTTGTTTTGGTGCGTTTATTGGAATAATAATTACTCATAAGCATTTCCAAGAAAAATATAACTGAAGCGGCTTTGCAGGCATAATGGATTCTACTCTGGGACACTGACCAGTATATGTTACTGTGAAAGATTCAGTGAGCAGGAATGAAGTAGTCCTACAAAGTACACACCATGTCTGATGTTGTTAGTACGTGTATATTTGAGAGTGGCATACAACTATTCAATTTGAGTTTTAACAGGAATTGATAAAGCACTCCTCCATGGCCAAACATCTCTCTAACACCAGAAACGTGTAATTCTGTGTACAAATGACTGTCCTTGTTCTTGACTTTGAAAACATCCCCATGGTAACATTGGTATCGCTGTATTCTTTAAGTATAAAGGATAATGAAATTTGGATTTGGAGATTTCATAATGGTGATGCTCTGGATGGAGCTCTTAAAACAGTTTGAACTGTGCTGAATCGGCTCGTTGTTAACTTAATGATGGTGGCTACTTAGCTCACAAATGAATGAAAAGAAACGTGAAGATAATATTAATAGATGTTCATGCCATACAAATTCTCCTGAGGTAAGTAAAACTGCACGAACAACAGTTTTACAGACAATTCAAGCTGGCGTTTAGTCTTTAGCTTAGTCTAATTTCTTGGAGATCCACAGCATTATCTTACAGTACTAAAATGATGATGAAGCTTATATGTAATTGGCATCACAGTTGACATTTACAGAGAGAGAGCAGCTCTGTTTAAACAAAGCTCAGGCACTTGCACTAATGATAGACAACTTATAATGTCAGTATTTGTGCAGGAACTAGAAATGTGTGTGTGTTTTAAATTTTCAAAACGCATATCACAAAGTTCAGTGTTTTCTTATCCTTAACGAAATCTTCTGTCAGGTCTGTCAGAGGATTTGGCATCAATCCAGATTCAGACACACTTCAACTCAAATGCTAGAATGTACCTTTTAGCTTGTTGAGAACTAATCTAGAGGTGTTAAAGGCTATTAAACTGTTGTGTACTGCAGGTGGCCACATTTCTACAGAGCTTTCTTATATGCTACCAAGATGAGCTCTCTCTCTCTCTCGCTGCATGCTCATTACCCAGAAGTGAATGTCAACCCTTTCTGTTACCGATGTTTGTATATCTTCATTAAATCCAGAGAGCTTCAGCACTGTAATGTGATCAATTCCACCATAGCAAACCGTCCCCACAAACCAAGACCTTAAACAAGAGACAGGCCCAAATTATTATCCTGTACTGATTCACAAGATGGAGTCAGCGTGGCCGTTACAACTGTCATGACCCGGTGTGTTGGCGTCTTTCATTGTATTCAACTATGAAACAGAAAAAAGTAAGATAAGGTTGTCTTGCATATGCTCAGTTTCAATCCTCATGAGGCTTTCTCAGTCTCTGTGTGTCTGTGTCCACTCTTCTGATTGATGCTTATTCAGTGGAAACTATTTCACATTTTTGGTCTGTAATATCCTGTGCCATAAAGTGAATCCTGCAAATGGCACATTTCAGTGCAGCTGCTCTCTGCTAATGGATGAGCCTTCTACCTCAAATTAAATCCATGCTGCAGGTACAGTGCACAACGGCAGAACAGTCCAGCAAATACAGACCGGTGCAGAGGAAAGGAAAGGGCACTGTGACCGTGACCCTTGGTGAGAGAGATTTTGTTTTTCTGTTGTGACAGTCAGTGAGATCATGGTACAGGCAGAACCGTGGAATCAAGGAAGGTAGAGATCAACATTAAATGTATTGAAAGTTATTCACAAATATATATGTATATATTCTCAACTTCAAACACACAGCTATGCAGGACACCAGGCTTATATATTTGTACACACTGTTGTTTCGGCTCTTTTCAGGTTCCGACCTCTGAATGTATTTATATTTGTTGACATACATTTACATTTATGTAATTTGGTTTATTTATAAGTTATGTAAATGTATTCAAATTTATTCAAATTCATTCAAATGTATTGAAATTTATTCGAATTTATTCTAATTTATTGTAATTTATTCTAATGTATGGCTAATAGGTCATTTTCAGATTATTTCTCACACATTTGTGTGGGTGAATGTGGAAGACACAGGAGTTAAGTTACAATGAATTAGCATAAATTGGAATAAATTACAATACATTTGAATAAATTTAAAGAAATTAGAATAAATTACAAGAAATTAGAATAAATTAGAATACATTAGAATAAATTGAAATGAATTACAATGACTTTCCATGAATTACTATTCTTGGCCCATAAATTACAATAAATTTGAATAAATTAGAATACATTTGAATAAATTTGAATAAATTACAAGACATTAGAATACATTATAATAAATTAGAATAACTGAATAAATTTGAATAAATTTACATAACTTAGAACACATTTGCATAAATTCAAATATATTTGAATGTAATGTAATATATATAACATTCAGAGGTCGGAACCTGAAAAGAGCCGTCATGCACTGTTGTACAATTTGGCACTCTGGTCGGGTAAATTGGACTTAAATGCAATTTGAAATCTTATGTGAAATTATGTAGGTTTGTGTAAATTCCTCGACATATTTATGCATGACAAACTGAATTGGCAGACACTGCAATATATAAGCCTGGTGTGCTGCATAGCTGGCTTTGCAAATGCTACAGCTCAAAATTAGAAATTTGCCAAGATATGGCCTTCTCATAAACAAAAACCACTTGGGCCATGTTTTCGGAAATGGACCAAACCATTTTCGGTGAAATCGTCAAACACAAACTGTTCAACCACTAAACAATTACATTGAATTGTATTCAATCTTAACTCCCTCATAGCTACAAACCCAGACTTCTGGGATATGAGAGTTCTCATATCATGGGTCATGTCTTTGAACTGCATTTCCCTGTTCCTGTTTCCACTAAGGCAATTTCTTCATGTGAATGACCGAGGCTGCCTGTTGATCCCACAGTCCTCAGTAGTATGATTATTATTGCTTGTTTGGTCAGTTGCTCAGTTGCATGTCATAGGTCAATAATTAGTTTTGTTTGAATAAGGAATAAACATTGATGGCCTTTTTTTTAATTATTAGTGAATTTCGCATTACTCCTACTCACTGGGTTCTCTCGTCGATATACGATGTGATTTATTACCTATTCCCTCAGTTCTTCTGAAGATTCTCTCAGATGTCTCAGTCAGTATTCTGAAAATGAGGTCGCAATAGACATGGAAGAGTTCCGAGGACCATTTCTCACACGCAGAGTCTCCGCAGAAGGTATGAAGGATTTATGTGAGCTTCTTACCTGCTTTACCGTGCAATGAAACATTGTTTCAGTCTTGTTGTTGTTGCAGGTGAAAAACACCTGTTTGGATGTTGTATTCCCTCTCAGGCTGTTCCTGTTCAAGCACAAATACATTGGACTGCTTCTCTTCCATGCTTCCTGGAACACAGCATGGTTTTATCAAGCAAATTCAAGGTGAAAGGGGTCAGTGGGGAAACACGGCTGTGCTGTACCTCTGAGGTTTGGCAGAAGAACAGATTTTGCTTCTCTTCCATGTTGGACAATTCTGTCCAACTGAAACCCACACAATGAAGACTGAAACAAGAAAAGCATGCAAATTTAAGCATTTCTTAATTATTTACAACATTTCTACAAAAAGAAGGGCAGGTTAAGACTTCCTTAGAACCAAACGAGCCACAGAGAACTGATTTGATCTGTGTCTGTTGCCATGGAGAGGGATTGTGTTTTAGAAGGATGTGTCGAGAGGTTTCAAAGGGCAGAGGTGGAAATGACTGACTGAAAGGTGATTTGGTTGCAAACAATACGTGTTTCAAAAGATGACATGTGAAGCAGAGGGAAACAGCAGGGGAATTGACTGTGTGTGTGTGTGTGTGTGTGTTTTACTCAAAGCTGCCCTTTGTGTGTGTGTGTGTGTATGTGTCATCGCCATTGAATGAAAATACGCAGCTCATATTAATTAAGGGAACAATTTATTAACACCAGGTCAGTATAGTTGCTGTGAGGTGTTCCCTTAATTTGAGCAGTGTAAAAATGTTGTTGGACCTGTGAGTGTGTGTGTGTGTGGATGTAACAAATCATACACTGTGTGATTTCTTGAGGAGAGACCAAATCATGCCCAAGCCGGAGAAAGAGGGTGGCAGTGTGTGCGTGTGTGTGAGCGGCCTTTGTGTGGAATCCAATGCAGGTCATACCCAGAGCTCACTTACAGCACGTCCACGCACGTGAAGCACAACGGATTATGCAGCTTCACGTTGTAGTACAATACAAATCGATTTTCTGCTCGAGCAACCAGCAGCTGTCTCTAAAATCTGTTCACTAATTTGTAAGTTTCATAGTCTGAACCCATTTGAATTGACAGTACCCATCATTTCACCGCCATTGTTGTGATTAGATGATGGTGGATGTGCAGTGACCATTGCGTTTCTCAGTCCTCAACCGGTGAATGACCCATAATGGCCTGTAGGTGGAGCCATTGCCATGCTATAAGCGTCACCTCGCGTCAGGTTGGAAATGTATCCAAATGTAGTTTGAATCCCACTTTTACTACTTTCTTACATCGTTATATAATCAATCTATTTGTTTTACACTCTACACATTGATTTATTTGTTTATATTATTTGACACGTGTCTTTGGTTTAATTTTCTTACGATTTTCCTTATTTTCTTTAATGTCTTGTAGTTTAACATGTGCAATGAATTTGGTCTCTCTCTCTCTCTCTCTCTCTCTTTGGATGGAAAAAAAAGTGGAAAGATCTGCTGTACAGCTGATTGAACATTTTTCCAATAAACGTGTTCCCCTCATCATTTCATTTCAGCTTGTAAAGCCACACTGCCCCCTAGCGGTGGACTGGGTAAAGGCACTTCACTTTCTACAGAACTCAATAAATCTCAGCGTTATAAACAGATTTATGGAGACGCGTGTGTTTTTCCAGGGCGCGTGACGACACTAGAGATAGACGCGTGTCAACACACACACACACACACACACACACACACACACACACACACACACACACACACACACACACACACACACACACACACACACAGCAGGGCACGCAGCACGCTGACAGGAGGGCACGTGTTTCTTCACACCTCACACACTCCAAATGGCTTCAGCCACCAAACTGAGTATCAAGATGTAAACAAAGACAGAAAGGCTAAACAAAACCCACTTCAAGCCTGAACTGTAAGATGATATGAAGCATTTCATCAGATAATCTACATGTGATAAACCATGATCCAGCCTTTAAATACCCATAATGCACCACTCACTCTTAATGTTGTTGTATAGTGTATGTTATACTGTAGATTGTAAACAAATCAGTTCACTAAATGTCACTGAATTAATATTATGTGTCTAAAGTGCAAGTTGTGTTAGTGAAAACACAGATCACACACTGTGCACAGTACAAACAGTATTGATACAACTGATATCTTTATATTTTATAATTATATAAAGGGACAAACTTAGTCTTTGTTCAGTCTTTCTATGTTTCTGTGGTGAAACTTTGCAGGAATCCACGTGTGTGTTAGATCTCTAATAGGTTTTCAAACTGTTTCAAATGAGCCTCTCTAAGTAGTCACACACTTCTCCCCTGCGTCCTGCACGGGCATGTTGGAGAGAAAGACACCATATGGTTGAGAGTTTGCTCATGTGTGACTTCGCACCTGAACCAAGTGTGGCGCATGGAGACACTCGCACAGGCGTCAAGGCGCAATTTGGCACCAACGGCGCTGTGTGTCTTATAAATAGGAGAGTTCAGCACTGAGTAAGGACATTCACTCACTCTCAGAGGACTAAACACACAGGACTACCCACCGCAAAGAACTATGGAGAGCTTCACTACTACCACCACTACCACCGAGACTGGACTTACTTCTGTTTTTGCCGCAGATGGAACAACTCAACGGGCTGGGAACTTGTGGAGACCGTGGGTGGCAAAAGAGGAGAAATCGACCAAACGAAAGGTGAATATTCTAAACCATGAATCCAGATTTGAAGTGAAACTACGTTGTATTGTCTCAAAACAACAACAACAACAACAAGAACATGTCTAACTCAATCCATCGTTTGTTCTCTCAGATTCATTCCATGCCCGGACACTTTTCAGACGCAAAGTGCCCCAAGACGTTCCAACTGACGCATCCAGTGAAGTAAGTCGACTTTTTTTTTTTTTTGAATAACCGTCACAGCTGAAATCGATTTATCTGATTATTAATTTCCCTGCTTCTTTTCTCTCTCTTTTTAAGACTTTACTGGCCCAAATCGAAATGTTTCGATTACCTGTATCAGGACGCTGAGACGCTATTGCGCAACTACCCGGTCCAAGCGACCATCTGCCCCTACCAGGACTCCAGCAGCGATGAAGAGAGCGATGAGGAAGAGGAGGATGAAAAGGAGTGGAACTGAACATCTCCTCTGAAGACTCAAGACAGAAATGCTATAATTTATTTTAATTTATTTTTCCTGTACATAATTTTATATTTAATGTGGATTTCTTTCCATTTTTGTACCAATAAGTTATTTTTGTCGAACGATGCAATAAAATACATTGAATTCTGATCTCTGCTCTACTTGTCTTAACTTGATTTGTATTATTTTATGTTATATTTTGGGTAATCTTGGGTATTTGGGTAAAATTAAGGTTGAGCTGCATAAATGCCATGACAGAATTGTTCCTAAAACCGAATGTATTGCAGATTTTTATAAAAGTGCCACATTACTCTCAGTAGCCTTCATGTAGTTGTAGTGTCTATGTATACGACTAAGGCACTGGCCACATCATTAGCCGCTCTCCTCCTAGGGATGAGTGCTAAACATTCTGGATAAACATCCTGTGAAGTGTCAATGGCACATGTGAGGAAGGAGTGAAGAGTCTCAACAGGCCTCATGTTGGCAGAAACCCAGCAGGGTCTCAACTGCACTGCATGCAACCATCAGCCAGACAGAAGAGTGAGCTGCTGTTAATGATGGGCAGAACAAGTTAGACTGGGATATTCAGAAATTTTAGATTCATAAAGCACAATCCAGTGGTTCTCAGAGTGGGAGGCGGGTCTCCCTGAGGGGACACCAATACTTTTAAGGGGCTTGAGTGACCAGGGAACCACTTTGGCATGGCACCTTTCCAAAAACTAAAGAGAAATACTGGAAAGGTTTAAAGGAAATATGTGGTATTTGTTCCTGATATCTTAAAGTGCATTTCATTCCTAATTACCCTCGAAAACAAGATCTTCTACTTATGCTGCTTCCTTATGTTATATTGTCACATCTATGGCACTTATACAACATAACATTGATTCATTTACATGCCTTGTTATGTATAAACAGAGTTAGGAGGTCACACACAGCAGCTCCCTTCTTTATTCAGTGTCTACATGTACAGATGTGTACAGTCTATGTATTATTCAGTGTTCCTGCAAATCATATGCAGTTGAAAAATTCTTGAAAATGTAAGGGTTGTGCTTTTTTGCTGACATGAATGATGCATTTGTAAAAAATTTCATACAGAAATCCATCATATTGGGTTTTTTTAATGTAGAAGTTTTAAATCCAGGGCATAACATAAAATGAAGCCTAAGAAAATGACTGTCCCAAAAATAAAAGTTACTCCCAGAATGCCAAACTCCCATTGAGGTCAGAGGTCATCCAGAAGCAAGTGATTCATCATTTTCAAAACCTTTCTATAATTCATTATTCCACATTTTACTCTAGATATTTACTTACATTACACAAAATTAAAATGTAGAAAATCATCATTAATTAATATTAATTGTTATGCTTTTTAGGGTGAAAAAAAACAACAAACTTAATGAAAAGCAGAAGTTAAAAGCTGATATTGATCCTTTTCTTTCCTGTCCTGTTATGACCTTTGTTGAACTTTTCAGCTTCTATGGCTGCGATGCTTTTTCCCATGGCGGAGGTGGGAGATATTGTTGGTGTGAATCGGGGTGTGAGGAGCGCACACCTAAAGGGCTGAAGTGTGTGTGTGTGAACAGTCCCAAATCTGACCTCTGAGGTCACTAATGTCAGCACCCTGAGTCCTCATAGCCCCGATAGAGAGGATCACACAAAAAGGAATGAATTTAACTTGTGTAACTGTTAAAGCGTGTTTTGTCATCATTTATGTAATTTTTTAGTCATTAAATTGGTGTATTGATCACATAATAGCCTATCAGTAGCTGCAGTTTGGTAGATTTGGATGGATTCATCAAAACTACAGTTTCCTATGACACATATGAAAATAAATCAAATTGATCGCTTTATTAATACACTCTTTTCTTTCAGATTTAAGAATTTAGCATTACAAGAAATCCTTTTTTAAATGACATGGAACCCCGTGCAGAAAAAGATGCAAACTCCACACAGGAAGGCAGTCAGACTCAAACCCCAACCAGGTTACATGTGAGTGTGAGGCTGCTGTGAGACGGAGCCACCACGCTGTCCTTGTTTTCAACCTTTGATTGCCGAGTGTTGTTTTGGAACTTCCAAACTACTTTATATTCAAGCTGTACTCTGAAAAATAGATGAGGCTCTCCGTTCAATTTTGCACGGAAAATGTAGCAACCCCTGTAGCTCCGGGGGTTGCTGGTGTATAGTTCGCCCCCAAATCTGACCTTCAACACCTCACAGGATGAAGCAAAAATCAAAACATCCTTAAACAAATACATCTGTAGAATATAAAAGACAGCAGCATCATGGTTCTTATACAGGTTTCCCTCTGGGCACATTGAACTTGCATGAAAACACAATATTTTGGTGACATGGTTGTGCGTAAATAAGCTGAAGTGCTAGAAATTATGCAACCTTAGTTTTCTACATATATAAATGTTCATGAATGCACCTTTGACTTTGTGATTTCAACTCTTCCCCTTCGCATGGTGCCACCTTTCCCAGACCCTGCGTGAGAACTCTGGGATTTGTGTTTGGGTACCATGGACGGTGCAAAGGTGCAAAGTTTCCACACCTAAATAGTAAACACGGTGGAGTCTGACCTGAGTGGTGCCACGAACTAGCGACCTCACAAGAGAGACGAATGCTGGAGTTGGTGGAATTTTCTTGTGCATCGTATTTCTCACATTCAGGCAGATGGAGGGAGTTTTGCAGGAGTAAAGTTTATAGTGTATAGTAATGAGGAACTGTATCAGCTCTAGAGGTGTAAGGCAAGAAACTAAAATTAAATGATGCTTTCTAAGACCAGGAGTCGCACCGATGCTTCAATTGAGCCTTATAGTTCCATTAAATTCCTTTGCAGTTCTAATCTATAATCAAATCTGTTGTTCTATGGTGGCTGGGACGTTCCCAGGCTTTGGTGTCAGAGCTTTGGGTGTGCGATGTCAGTCACTTACTCGGTGTGAGATGATCACACCTCCTACTGAGTGGCACACACCCTGGTCCAGCCAATTTATAACCTTTGTAACCCAGCGGTTCTCACACTGTGTGAGTCGAGTACTACTTCTGCTCAAATTCCTTCCAAAAAACCTATATTTGGATCATTTGTGGATAATTTGTCATTTGTATTGAGTTTGATCTGTATTTTGGGGCTGCAGACATTATGAGGCTGTCTTGTTACTTGCAGGTTGTTTGTTTAAATCCTGGACAGAGGGTGTATGTCATGTTTCTGGGTGTGAATAGGTGGGAAACTTTACTAGAAACTACACACAGAACACTTCTGCTTATTTGCCCATTACCTATTCTCATGTCCTGCTTTGACACCGTGAACTTTGCTGAACTTTGTGCTTTCTCAGCTTCTCAGGCTCTTTTGTTGCTCTTTCCCATGTGTAGGTGAGAGGTGCAGTCAGTGTGAATGTGGGTGTGAGATGTACACACCTAAAGCCTGGACTGTGTTGAAATTCACTTATGAGAGCGCTGTTCATGTTAAAATGTAGATTCTAAGCTGATTAAGGCAATAATTACATTTATATAACGTTGAATTAGTAGAGATTGATGTGCGCACTGATAGAAACGGCCCTTAATTGATTTATAAAGCATGTAAACATTGAATTGGCTCGTACAGTTGGCTTTCCACACATGCGTTTCATCCACTGGACAGCTTTCTCTCATAATTTCTCATCATAAATCTAAATACAAAGAGAATCGAATGATTACAACGCATTGAATCGGTCATATCTACTTGTGTGTGTTGTGTGTGTGTGTGTGTGTGTGTGTGAGGGTTGGCAAGGCCTCATGAACTGAGGTCGTGGTGTGAGAGTGTGATCTCCAACACGGAGTGAGGTGACAAAGTGTGACACACCCAGAGAGAGACTGAACCTAATGGAGCAGCTTCCCATGGTCACACCTCACTGGGCTCTGTGCCTGGTCCTTCATCATCATTTGTACATTTACAACTTTTACATAAATGATTGACACCAGGCTCAGATATTCTTAAAGCCAAAGTCTGAATAACACAGGAAATTAATTCACATTTTCCATAATTTTGATGGCATTTATAGACTTTTGATTGGATTAATTCTCAAAATGGGTAGAATTTCATATTCCCATACAAAAAGCACTGGTTCTCAAACTGTAGTATGTGTACCACTTGTGGGACCTCATAGTGTGCGATTACTTCACAATCACTATATCTACAAGCACATAAAAGTCAATAACACACAGAATGAAGAGGATCCCACAGTTTGATGATGAGTTGCGTAATCTGAGCACATTGACAGTCTGACAGGTGAGGAAATGCAGGTGGAGTCCACAGAACATGCCGGAGCAAAGCTATGAACAAGTCTATAATCTAGGTCTGTTGATCTGAGTGAATGTACATGGATTCATGCTGATGAAACAGACTAAAAACGAGGAAAATATATTAAAAGCTGACAAAAGGGTAGGATGAGAAACGGTTAAGTGTGGAGGCTGTAATGCAATGTCCCTTTAAATCCACCAGGGGGCGGTGTTGCACTGTAACACATTAGCGCGCGTGGTTCTCTTCTTCGGAGAGTTTCACATACATCAGATAGCTCAATAAAGCACCACCTCCTCATCTATCTATCTATCTATCTATCTATCTTTCTATCTATCTATCTATCTATCTATCTATCTATCTATCTATCTATCTATCTATCTATCTTTCTATCTATCTATCTATCTATCTATCTATCTTTCTATCTATCTATCTATCTATCTATCTATCTATCTATCTATCTATCTATCTATCTATCTATCTATCTATCTATCTATCTATCTCTCTCTCTCTCTCTCTGATTTCTTTTATATATTTGTTTATTTATGGATTACATGCGTATTTACTAGACAAGATGAATTGTTTTTACTATTACATACATTCAATTACATTTATTTTGTTTAATTCATTTCCTCTTTAATGTTTTTTAAGAAGTGAATACATTTCTGAGCCCTTCTGTCTCAGAAAAGTGTACATTTAACTCGCTGGATGCATTTCAAACATCACTGCGTACGTCTCCTCCTATAGGAAGCCATTATGCAGCAGGAGGAACTGAGCAGCAATAATGAGACACGAGAGGACAAGCGGCATAAATCTCAGGGATGGAGTGAAGATGTTGTTATTTCTCCTGTTGAGGAAGAGGAAGCACAGGAGTTGCTGTCACTGCTGCTCTGCCCATAAACATTCTGCCTCACGCCGCCGCTGTCTAAGAGATATAGCTGTTGTGCTTTTCTACACCTTGTTATCTTACCCTCCACTTAAATAGTTAGTTTGGTCTCCTCTCTCTGTGTGCAGTGGAGATAATTACAATTTCAGCAACGTTTGCCAGGTGATTACCTCATAATCCCCTATTTCATTTGATAAGTCACGCATTGATTTCACTCAGAGTTGGACCTAATGGAGTATCTTTTCCCCACCGCTACTGATTTGTATGCCGGGGCGAAAGAACAATGCAGAATCGGAAGGCATAAAAACAGCCGCTTGCCATTCTTTGTTCGCTCAGTCGCCGATGAAACATGAGCAATGAACGGGCAGGTTTAATCACAGGAAGCTGGATCTAAACACTAAATCATTGCTGCTGCTCTCTCACATAAAGACGACCTGTTTTCTTCAAGACACACACTCGCTCTTCTTGCAGGCGGGCATGGGGGGGGGGGGGGGGGGTGATGGGGGGGGGGGTGATAAGATTGGTGGATGAATCATAAGAAAACTGAAGGGAAGAGAGGCCTGCTTGGTATTCACCTGTCTCTCAGGATCAATAAAGGTAATTTGGGCTGATTCCTCCCTGTAGGCCTCTTAGCAGACAGGAGGGGAGAAGGGTCAGCCACTGCTGAGCTACAGGGAGCTGGAATAACTTAGAAACACAGTGCAAATTACTGCGCCTGTTTGAGAATCTCTCATTCAGCTGTTCCTCTGCCTCCATTCAGCCACTCTGGTGATGAATGGCCCCCAACACAAAAGTGGTAAACAGGCTATTCTTCTCTTCCCCTGCGTTTACATGTTGATGCTCATGTCTGGAGCTTCTTGGGGTTGATTTGTGACTTTCAAGCTACAACTTTGCTGGTATTTCCCCTTGAAAAAAAAGCTGAAAATAGATGAAACCTTCGACCTTTAACCCCAAGTCCAGGAACGGGACAGAAAACAACAAGAATTGTTTCAGGTCGATCGTTTTTTCAAGCACATTTTGAACTTTGTGAAAAATCTTGATGGCTACTGCACGGTTCAAAGAGAGGTTAAGATACCCATGACAGAGATGAGTTGGAGGTGGGAACTGGGTGTTCAGATTCACAGGTCAGGCCTCGTAAATTACCACGGAAACTGGCATGTCAGGTTGAATGAGACACCGTAAAAAAAAACACGCTAAAACAAACACATAAACACACGTCCCCGTATGAGGACATGAAATCAGAGATTAGCTTTACCATATAACCCTTAACTTAAGATTTGATTCAAACTCATTTATCCACATTCATTTCTAATTTGTGTTAAATTTCATGCATTCTTCCTCTGCTTTAGTTCTTCACGTATCTCATCAGAACCCCGGCTTTTCGCTTCCACAGGGCAGGAGCGGTTCTCATCGCAAGCTTATAGGCATGGAGGTTGCCGTCCGTCATACGGGGTCACCGGTCTGAGAGGAATGCCCCCCGTGTCAAGGATGTCAGGGCTGGAGGGGGGGAACTCCCATGAGACAGGACAGACCCTGCAGACCAAACCCAGCACGGAGAGAAGAAGCCCACCTAGGCTAAAACACACTGCTTCATGTGGTATCTCATCAAGCTGCATGCACACTGTATATATGTGTGTGTGTGTGTGTACATGCACACGCATCCATTTCTGTCTCTTAGTGACACAATATATTTGAGTGCACATACATGACCAATACAGCTCATACATGGTGTCTGCCTCAACATGTATACCAGAATGAGACACCGGTTGAACAACAATAAACACATGTCCCCGTATGAGGACATGAAATCAAAGATCAGATTTATAGCCCTTATAGCAGTTCTGTTGCTAGGTGAGATCCGGGTCAAGGAAGACTTTTTGTACCTTCGCAAAAATTTGTTCAGATTTTTTCCTACTGCTTGAATACTGAGGAACCGGTGAAAGACTTCATGTCTGGCATGTGTGCACGGGTGTGTGTATGGGTCCAGATCATGTGGGTTCACATGAATGATCAGGCAGGAGTCACATGTATGACCTCGCTTGTACGTATGTTCGCAAATAAGTCTGGAAACACAACTACCACTCAGTGTGTAAGAGTTTGGTGTGATCAGTTTTACTTCCAGAAGGAAGGATTTATATTAGCCAAAAAAAAAAACCCTGAAAATAAAAATCACACAATTGCTCTTGCGCTTGCTAAAATGTGATTAATAATCTATTCTCCTTTTCCACGTCTCGCTATCAAACTTCACTTATCTTTGGATTGCGAATTGGAAGAAGCACATATTGAGAGTCCAACATGTGTGGAGCTGTTTGAGGCTGAGTTAGCTGACAAGTCATTTCCATTCTAGTACCCTGACCTAATCACCATATCTTATTATCATTCACATGAAAACATTAATTACAAAGGCAGGGTGAACCTGATTTATGCTAATGGAAACGTGAATATGCGACGGATGCATTAATCTAGAGTATGGGACCCTGCGCTGGTGTTAACTGTGATTAGCATGTGATTACCATAGCATGGGTTAGATCTACTAGAGGCCCTGTTTCTGATGGGCTTGTGAAAATCTCTTTACTCAGCGGTGGGGAATGAGACTGTGACTCTTCACTGCATGGGGAAATAACATTAATCATACAAAATGAACAATTTCGATTGTTTTCCTCTAAACAAAAAATATCTAATTAGCGGGGGCTCTATTTTAACACATTCTGTTGCGGGAAAGAGTTTGGTTAGCTGGAACACGATGACATTAGATTGTGTCTTTAACATTCAAATGATTTTACTTTGTCACTTTTCTGCGTCTTTAGACTTTTACACCTTTTATTAAAATGTGATGTCAGTGTCCAGATACTAGAATGCTAACAAGGACTTGACTGGATCTCAGGCCAGACAGTCCACACCTTGTTTTCCATCTCTCCCTGCTTCACCCAAAACACTGGATGAAGAGTTGATGCATCCCAGTTCTTGAGAAAGTAGAAATAAGTAAAAATGATCAAATTTGGTTTGAATTTTAGGGGGTTTAAGTTAATAATTGGTTCCAGAACATTTTGGAATAAGAAATGTAATTGATTTGAGTCTTGTGATTGTGCCTGTAGACAACAAACGAGGGCTCAAATGTTGTTTTGTCGTATTCAAGGCAGCATTTATTGAAAACAAAGTCCAAAATCCACTTAAATTCACATAAATCCATCGTGTATCATCGTGTTCTGAGCTGTATTAATGCTTGTTGTCTTAAAGCAGATGTGTTGAAAAGCGCTCTTTGCTTTGCAGGGATTCAGGTCTCTCCCAGTGGCAATCCTACACACCATCTGTTCCGGGTCCAGACCACCTCTGCGGCTTCCAGCGGGCAGTAGGATGCGTTTGTTTTAGGAGACACTAGAGCACAAAGAGATGGGGCCCATCCTTCTATCCCTGCCTTGATCCCCTCTTTTGAGAGGACCCAGGCGTGGCCCTCTCAGTGTGTCCCCCCCCCCGCCCCCTCTCTACCCCCCCGCCTTGTTGCCTGCCTGGATGGCTGGTCTGGCAAACCGGCGGCAAGCTCAGCAGTCCCGCACATGTGCTCTCCAGCAAGAAAGAGCCTATTGACGAGGCAACAGATTGGCTTTGAGTGTACCTGATGGTTATCCCCCACTTCTCCCCTCTGTTCCCCCGGCCAGCCAAAGGCAATCCCTGTGTCTCCATCTTTCTGATACAAATTGTCAGGGTGTAGTGGATTTAACAGAGTGGCAGAAGCCATTGTTGGGTAATCTGTATCAAAAAGCAGAGGTGATGTTGAGTGCAGTCCTTTTCTTACTCAAGATTAGTCTTGGGTTTTCCTTTGTAAGCCTTATTTGGCATTAGTGGCTTGGCAGAGATAGAACAGCTCCGGGCTGATAAGACAACTAGCAGGTTGAATCAGTGTGTCTGTGTGTGTGTATGTGTGTGTGAATGTCTGTGTTGGTGAATGTTTCTGTACACATATGCATGAAGTGACAAAAGAAGTGTAAAGCCTTCATTCGTGTAAGGGAAGGGAAGGGAAGGGTAGGGAAGGAAAGGAAAGGAAAGGAAAGGAAAGGAAAGGAAAGGAAAGGAAAGAAAAGAAAAGGAAAGGAGAGTAAAGGAAAGGAAAGGAAAGGAAAGGAAAGGAAAGGAAAGGAAAGGAAAGGAAAGGAAAGGAAAGGAAAGGAGAGGAAAGGAAAGGAAAAGAAAGGAAAGGAAAGGAGAGGAAAGGAAAGGAGAGGAAAGGAAAGAAAGGGAAAGGAAAGGAAAGGAAAGGAAAGGAAAGGAAAGGAAAGGAAAGGAAATAATGGATGAACAGCAGCAGCTGGGGGGACAAAGAGAAGAAGGCAGAAAAAAAAGGATGGAAAGATTAATGGAGGGAAGGAATCACATGAGATGGAAAGAAAAATTGGAATAATGAAGGAAGGGAGGATTTAGTAAGGAAGGGAAATAAGGAAATGAGCAAGGACGGACCAGTGGAAGGAACAAAACAAGCGAGAAAGAAAGGACGGGGAGAATTTAAGACAAAATGAATGAAGAAAAGAGGAAGATCACCGTCATATCTGGTGTTGAATGTAAATCTGATTCATCTCCTGCCTGAAACCAGCTTGCACTGCAGCAAACGTCCTCGTTCCCTCGTGCTGGCCTGCCTGTGGATCCTTCATTAGCCCAGCTGAGGGTCATCTGGCTTTAATAGGTGTTCTCAGGTGTTGGTTCTGATGTCTGCAGCTCTGCTGTTGTTTGCTGTTGGGAATCAGCTCCCTGCTCTCGGCCCCCCCTCCAACCCTCCCTGCCCCCCCGCTCCGGGTCCCTCTGCACCCCGGCTAATACCAGGCTCATTACACCGACTATCGATCGGCCCTCGCTGCACCACCAAAGGGCAGAGAAGTTCTCTCCTCCCTTTCTCTCTTTCTCTCTTCTGTCATCCTTTCCACCTCTCATACTCTCATACTACTACATCCTATAATATGCTCTCTTTTCTCCCTGACCTTTTATTTTGCACCTTCGCACACTCGCACACACACACACACACGTGAGTTTCTTATTTGAACATTTGCACTAATGGTATCAAGGGCAGAAGCTGTGGCTTTCAAGATTGACTGTAAACCAGATACACGTACGATTGATGAAATCGTGTAAGTGTGCAGGAGTGATCGAGCTGAATCCAGACTTCAGCTTCCGTAAAGTATATTTACATAAGATCCTTTGAATTAATGACAATAAAACAGCTGCAAAATATGAATGTGGAATATATTCTCCATCATCTACAGTTTAAATAGTTATGGGAATACAAAATATTAACCCAGTGCCAATGTCATGTATGATGTAATGAAATATTGTTCTTCTTCCTTCCAACGCTTCCTCTGCATTTGATTAGACATTTAACAAGGAGGTGAGTGAACAAGAGACAAAACAAAAAGGCCTGCATTGTTATACTTGTTCTAAATAACTCTAATAGATTTAAAAATGTATCTAGATCATCACCACTTTGTACCTGTTGATGAATCTAACATGTGATCAATATGCAAAAAAAAAAGTAATTGAGATGTCTGTATCACTTTTGAAGACAAAGGCCCTATTGTTAATGTTAAAGCCTGATTTAAAAATTTGTTTATTTGAATTTTTACTCCCAAGTTTTCCCCAAATCATTGCAGGACTTTTTCAGTAACCAAACAAACAAACAAACACAAAAATGGAGGCAGGTTACAGCTTCATC